>NW_017200295.1:0-7044 GCF_001704415.2 Capra hircus
TCCACACAAGATTTAGGCCCGGCATCGGACGGGAGAGAATCCCGAGAGGCCCGAGCAACTCGCATGGGACTGGCCTTTCCTGAGGCACCAGAGCGGATCACTGAGGTCCCCGTCATAAGTCGAGAGCACCTGCTGCAACTCGAGAAAATCCAGGAGGTTCTCCCCTCCAGGAGAGATGAGGCCCATTTCCGTTGAGACAAACTGGGGGTAATCACACTTTAACTCTGGAACTTCCAAAGGGTCTTCACACCCTTGCTGCAACTCAAGATGTTCCCCGACATACCCGCCTCCACTCAAGAGAATCCGAGAGTCCCGCCCATATCCAGAGTCGCCCCGTTTCCGCCTGCTAGCTCGAGAGGAGGGATCCTTTCCCTGCGTGGTCGGAAAGAATTCCCGCGTTCGTCGCATCTCAAGAGGAGGCGCTCTCCACAGGAAAGCGCGAGAGGAACTCGAGGGTCGTGCCACCATTCCCTGAGTCCCCTGGATGTCTTCAGTCCATTCCAGGGAAACCTGTTTTCCCTGCACTGCCTCAACTTTCAAGCTGAGGATCGACTCACACCATGGTGCACATGGGACAGCCCTGTGGGAAAGCCTCGTGGAAAGCCTCTTGGGAAACCCTCGAGGGAAAGCCACAGATCCGTGATCCACGCGAAGGGAAGCGTGACACTGCTGCTACAGCTCGGGAGGAAAGCGCACTGCATGCCCCACTCGAGTAGAGGACTGACTGCCCTGGGAGACTCCAGAAGTACCCCCAAGATCCAGTCAGCACTGAAGAGGAAACCTCAGGTTCCGGCACCGACTCCACACAAGGTCTTAGTCCCCGGCATCGTCGGGAGAGGAATCCCGAGTGGCCCGTGCAACTCGCATGGGGACTTGCCTTTACTGAGGCCACGAGAGTCCGCCCTGAGGTCCCCGTCGTAAGTCGAGAGCACCTGCCACAACTCGAGAAAATCCAGGAGGTTCTCCCCTGCAGCGAGATGAGGCCCATTTCCGCTAAGGCGTCTCGATGCTAATCACACCCTAACCTCTGGAACTTCCAAAGGGTCCTTCACACCCTTGCTGCAACTCAAGAAGTTCCCCGACATACCCGTCTCCACTCGGAGAGGAAGCACTAGAGTTCTGCCATATCCAGAGGTGCCCGTTTCCGCCTCAGAGCTCGAGAGGAGGGATCCTGTCCCTGCGTGGTAGGGAAAAAATTCCCGGTATTCCCGTCGCATCCCAAGAAGAGGCGCTCTCCACAGAAAAGGCGAGAGGAACTCCAGGGTCGTGCCACCATTCCCAGAGTTCCACAGATGTCTCAGTCCATTCCAGGGAAATCTGTTTTCCCTGCACTACCTCGACGTTCAAGCCGTGGATCGACTCACACCACGGTGGCACGTGGGACAGCCCTTTGGGAAAGCCTCGTGGGAAAGACTCGTGGGAAAGCCTCGAGGGAAAGCCACAGATCCCTTGATCCACGTGAAGGAAGCGCGACACTGCTGCTACAGCTCGGGAGGAAAGCGCACGTGCATCCCCCCCCTCGAGACGAGGACTGACTCCCCTGGGAGACTCCAGAAGTACCCCAAGGTCCATGTCAGCACTGGAGAGGAATCCGCAGGTTCCGGCACCGTCTCCACACAGGTTTTAGGCCCCGCATCGACGGGAGAAGAATCCCGAGAGGACCCCGAGCAACTCGCATGGGGACTGGCCTTTCCTGAGGCCACCAGAGTGGGTCCCTGAAGTCCCCGTCGAGAGCACCTGCCGCAACTTGAGTACATCCAGGAGGTTCTCCCCTCCAGGCGAGTTGAGGCCATTTCCGCTGAGGCGTCTCGAGGCTAATCACACCTAACCTTTGGAACTTCCAAAGGACCCTTCACACCCTTGCTGCAACTCAAGAAGTTCCCCGACATACCCGTCTCCACTCGAGAGGAAGCACCAGAGATCCGCCCACATCCATAGGAGCCCCGTTTCCGCCTCCTATCTCGAGAGGAGGGATCCTTTCCCTGCGTGTTCGGGAAAGAATTCCCGGCGTTCCTGTCGCATCTCAAGAGGAGGCGCTCTCCACAGGAAAGGCGAGAGGAACTCCAGGGTCGTGCCACCATTCCCAGAGTCCCCAGATGTCTCAGTCCATTTCAGGGAAACCTGATTTCCCTGCACTGCCTCGAATTTCTAGCCGAGGATTGACTCACACCACGATGGCACGTGGGACAGCCCTGTGGGAAAGCCTCGTGGGAAAGCCTCGAGGGAAAGCCACAGATCCCTTGATCCACGCGAAGGGAAGCGTTGCACTGGTGCTACAGCTCGGGAGGAAAGTGCACGTTCATGCCCCCACACAAGACGACGACTAACTCCCCTGGGGAGACTCCAGAAGTACCCAAGATCCATGTCAGCACTGGAGAGGAAACCTCAGGTTCCGGCACCGACTCCACACAGGGTCTTAGGCCCCGGCATCAACGGGAGAGGAATCTCGAGAGGCCCCCGAGCAACTTGCATGGGGACTGGCCTTTCCTGAGGCCACCAGAGCGGGTCCCTGAGGTCCCCGTAGTAAGTCAAGAGCACCTGCCGCAACTCGAGAAAATCCAGAACGTCTCCCCTCCAGGCGAGATGAGGCCCTTTTCCTCTGAGGCGTCTCGAGGCTAATCACACCTAACCTCTGGAACTTCCAAAGGGTCCTTCACACCCTTGTTGCAACTCAAGAAGATCCAGAAGAGACCCGTCGCCACTACATAGGAATCACCAGGGTACCACCCACATCCAGAGGAGCCCCAATTCCCCCTCCTAGCTCAATGTGAGGGATGCTTTCCCTGATTGGCCGGGAAAGAATTCCTGTCGTATCTGTCGCATCTCAAGAGGAGGCACGCTCCACAAGAAAGGTGAGAGGAACTCCAGGGTCGTTCCACCATTCCAAGAGTCCCCCAGATGTCTCAGTCCTTTCCAGAGGAACTTGTTTACCCTGCACTGCCTCGACGTTCACGCGGAGGACCGACTCACAAGATGGTGGCACGTGGGACAGCCCTGTGGGAAAGCCTCGTGGGAAAGCCACGTGGAAAAGCCTCGAGGGAAAACAAGAAACCCTTTGATCAACCCAACGGGAAAATTGACTCTGCTCCTAATGCTCGGGAGAAAAGCGCACGTGCATGCCCCCATTGCAGACGAAGATGACTCCCTGTGGAGACTCCAGTAGTACCCCAAGATCCATTTCAGCACTGGAGAGGAAACCTCAGGTTCGGCACCGATTCCAAAAAAGGTCTTAGGCCCCGTCATCGACCGGAGAGGAATCCGAGAGGCCCCTTAGCAACTCGCAAGTCGACTGGCATTACCTGAGTGGACCAGAGCGGGTAACATAAGTCCCGGTCGTAACTGGAGAGCACATGCTGAAACTCGAGAAAACCCAGGAGGTTCTCCCCTGCAGTCGAGATGAGGCCCATTTCCGCTGAGACGTCTCGAGTCTAATCACACCTAACCTCTGGAACTTCCAAAGGGTCCTTCACACCCTTGCTGCAACTCAAGAAGATCCCCTACATACCTCTCTCCACTCGAGAGGAAGAACGAGAGTCCCGCCCACATACAGAGGAGCCCCGTTTCCGCCTCCTAGCTCGAGAGGAGGGATCCTTTCCCTGCATGGTCAGGAAAGAACTCCGGGCGTTCCTGTCTCATCTCAAGAGGAGGCGCTCTCCACAGGAAAGGCGAGAGGAACTCCAGGGTGGTGCCACCATTCCCAGAGTCCCCCAGATATCTCAGTCCATTCCAGGGAAACCTGTTTTCCCTGCACTGCTTCGACTTTCAAGCCGAGGATCGACTCACACCACGGTGGCACGTGGACAGCCCTGTGGGAAAGCCTCGTGGAAAGCCTCCTGGGAAAGCCTCGAGGGAAAGCAACAGATCCCTTGATCCAAGGGAAGGGAAGCGTGACAGTTCTGCTACAGCTCGGGAGGAAAGCGAACGTGCATGCCCCCACTCGAGACGAGGACTGACTCCCCTGGGGAGACTCCAGAAGTACCGTAAGATGCATGTCAGCACTGGAGAGGAATCCGCAGGTTCCGGCACCGACTCCACACAAGGTCTTAGGCCCCGACGTCAAAGGGAGAGGAATCCGAGAGGCCCCCGAGCAACTCGCATGGGGACTGGCCTTTCCTGAGGCCACCAGAGCGGGTCCCTGAGGTCCCCGTCGTAAGTCGAGAGCACCTGCCGAAACTCGAGAAAATCCAGGAGGTTCTCCCCTCCAGGCGAGATGAGGCCCATTTCCACTCAGGCGTCTCGAGGCTAATCACACCTAACCTCTGGAACTTACAAAGGGTCCTTCACACCCTTGCTACAACTCAAGAAGTTCCCCAACATACCTGACTCCACTCGAGAGGAAGCACGAGAGTCCCGCCACATCCAGAGGAGCCCCGTTTCCGCCTCGTACCTCGCGGTCAGGTATCCTTTCCCTGTATGTTCCGGAAAGAATTCCCGGTGTTCCCGTCGCATCTCAAGAAGAGGCGCTCTCCACAGGAAAGGCGAGAGAAACTCCAGTGTCGTGCCATCATTCCAAGAGTCCCCAGATCTCAGTGTGCCGGGGTCCAGCCCCGCTGGATCCAGGGAATTCGATGGATGGACGGCGTTGACGTGGAAAGTCTTGTGTATTTATTAACGTAAGATGAGATTAAGAAATTATAGGTAGTAAGAGATTAACTGGAGGAAAAAGGCTGAATAGCTAGGTTTACGAGGAAGGCCAATAAAATTCCCGACAAGGAATTTTCTGGCGGACTCTGGGAATGGTGGCACGACCCTCGAGTTCCTCTTGCCTTTCCTGTGGAGAGCGCCTCCTCTTGAGATGCGACGGGAACGCCGGGAATTCTTTCCCAACCACGCAGGGAAAGGATCCCTCCTCTCGAGCTAGGAGGCGGAAATGGGGCTCCTCTGGATGTGGGCGGGACTCTCGTGATTCCTCCGAGTGGAGACGGGTATGTCGGGGAACTTCTTGAGTTGCAGCAAGGGTGTGAAGAACCCTTTGTAAGTTCCATAGGTTAGATGTGATTGGCCTCAAGACACCTCAGCGGAAATGGGCCTCATTTCGCCTGGAGGGGAGAACCTCCTGGATTTTCTCGGGTTGCGGCAGGTGCTCTCGACTTCCGACTGGGACCTCAGAGACCCGCTCTGCTGGCCTCAGGAAAGGACAGTCCCCATGCGAGTTGCTCGGGGGCCTCTCGGATTCCTCTCCCGTTAATGCCGGGCCTAAGACCTCGTGTGGAGTCGGTCCCGGAGCCTGAGGATTACTCTGCAGTGCTGACATGGAACTTGGGGTACTTCTGGAGTCTCCCCAGAGGAGTCAGTCCTCGTCTCTAGTGGGGGCATGCACGTGCGCTTTCCTCCCGAGCTGTAGCAGCAGTGTCGCGCTTCCCTTCCAATGGATCAAGGGATCTGTGGCTTTCCATTCCGTCTTTCCAGGAGGCTTTCCACGAGGCTTTCCCACAGGGCTGTCCCACGTGCCACCGTGGTGTGAGTTGATTCTCGGCTTGAAAGTCGAGGCAGTGAAGGGAAAACAGGTTTCCCTGACCTGGACTGAGACATCTGGGGACTCTGGGAATGGTGGCACGACCCTGGAGTTCCTCTCGCCTTTCCTGTGGAGAGCGCCTCCTCTTGAGATGCGACGGGAACGCCGGGAATTCTTTCCCGACCACGCAGGGAAAGGATCCCTCGTCTCAAGCTATGAGGCGGAAACGGGGCTCCTCTGGATGTGGGCGGACTCTGGTGTTTCCTCTCGAGTGGAGACGGGTATGTCGGGGAACTTCTTGAGTTGCAGCAAGGGTGTGAATGACCCTTTGGAAGTTCCAGAGGGTAGATGTGATTAGCCTCGAGACGCCTCAGCGGAAATGGGCCTCATCTCGCCTGGAGGGTGGAACCTCCTGGATTTTCTCGACTTGCGGCAGGTGATCTCGACTTACGACTGGGACCTCAGGGACCCGCTCTGGTGGCTCAGGAAAGGCCAGTCCCCATGTGAGTTGCTCGGGGCCTCTCGGGATTCCCTTCCGTCGATACCGGGGCCTAGACATTCTGTGGAGTCGGTGCGGAACCTGAGGATTCCTCTCTAGTGCTGACATGGATCTTCGGGTACTTCTGGAGTCTCCCCAGAGGAGTCAGTCCTCGTCTCGAGTGGGGGCATGCACGTTCGATTTCCTCCCGAGCTGTAGCAGCAGTGTCACGCTTCCCTTCGCATGGATCAAGGGATCTGTGGCTTTCCCACGAGGCTTTCCCACAGGGCTGTCCCACGTGCCACCGTGGTGTGAGTCGATCCTCGGCTTGAAAGTCGAGGCACTGCTGGGAAAACAGGTTTCCCTGGAATGGACTGAGACATCTGGGGGACTCTGGAATGGTGGCACGACCCTGGAGTTCCTCTCGCCTTTCCTTTGGAGAGCGCCTCTCTTGAGATGTGACGGGAACGCGGGGAATTCTTTCCCGACCACGCAGGGAAAGGATCCCTCCTCTTGAGCTAGGAGGCAGAAACGGTTCTCCTCTGAATGTGGGCGGGACTCTCGTGCTTCCTCTCGAGTGGAGACGGGTAAGTCGGGGAACTTCTTGACTTGCAGCAAGGGTTTGAAGGACCCTTTGGAAGTTCCAGAGGTTAGGTGTGATTAGCCTCGAGACGCCTCAGCGGAAATGGGCCTCACCCTCGCCTGGAGGGGAGAACCTCCTGGATTTTCTCGAGTTGCGGCAGGTGCTCTCGACTTAAGACGGGGTCCTCAGGGACCCGCTCTGGTGGCCTCAGGAAAGGCCAGTCCCCATGCGAGTAGCTCGGGGCCTCTCGGGATTACTCTCCCGTCGATGCCGGGGCCTAAGACCTTGTGTGGAGTGTGTGCCAGAACCTGAGGATTCCTCTCAGTGCTGACATGGATCTTGGGGTAATTCTGGAGTCTCCCCAGGGAACCAGTCCTCGTCTCGAGTGGGGGCTGCACGTGCTATTTCCTCCCGTGCTGTAGCAGCTGTGTCACGCTTCCTCTTAGCGTGATCAAGGATCTGTGGCTTTCCCTCGAGGCTTTCCCACGAGGCTTTCCCACAGGGCTGTCCCACGTGCCACCGTGGTGT
>NW_017200296.1:0-7044 GCF_001704415.2 Capra hircus
CCCCGACATACCCGTCCACTCGAGAGGAACACCAGAGTCCCGCCCACATCCAGAGGAGCCCCGTTTCCGCCTCATAGCTTGAGACGAGGATCCTTTCCCTGCCTGTCGGAAAGAATTCCGGCGTTCCGTCGCATCTCAAGAGGAGGCGCTCTCCACAGGAAAGGCGAGAGGAACTCCAGGGTCGTCCACCATTCCAGAGTCCCCCAGATGTCTCCAGTCCAGTCCAGGGAAACCTGTTTTCCCTCACTGCCTCGACTTTCAAGCCGAGATCAACTCACATACGGTGGCACGTGGGACAGCCCTGTGGGAAAGCCTCGTGGAAAGCCTGTGGATAGCTCGAGGGAAAGCCACAGATCCCTTGATATACGCGAAGGGAAGCGTGAGACTGCTGCTACAGCTCGGGAGGAAAGCGCACGTGCATGCCCCCACTCGAGAGAGGGACTCCCTGACTGGAGACTCCAGAAGTACCCAAATCCCACACTGGAGAGGAATCCTCAGGTTCCGCACCGACTCCACACAAATCTTAGGCCCCGCATCGAGGTAAGGGAATCCCGAGAGGCCCCGAGCAACTTGCATGGGACTGGCCTTTCCTGAGGCCACCAGAGCGGGTCCCTGAGGTCCCCGTCGTAAGTCCCCACCTGCCGCAACTCGAGAAAATCCAGGAGTTCTCCCCTCCAGGCGAGATGAGGCCCATTTCCGCTGAGGCGTCTCGAGGCTAATCACACCTAACCTCTGGAACTTCCAAAGGTCCTTCACACCCTTGCTGCAACTCAAGAAGTTCCCCGACATACCCGTCTCCGCTCGAGAGAAGCACGAGAGTCCCGCCCACATCCAGAGGAGCCCCGTTTCCGCCTCCTAGCTCGAGAGGAGGATCCTTTCCCTGCGTGGTCGGGAAAGAATTCCCGGCGTTCCCGGCGCATCTCAAGAGGAGGCGCTCTCCACAGGAAAGGCAAGAGGAACTCGAGGTCGTGCCACCATTCCCAGAGTCCCCAGAAATTCCTTGTGGGAATTTTATTGGCCTTCCGTAAACCTAGCTATTCAGCCTTTTCCTCCAGTTAATCTTCTTACTACCCTATAATTTCTTAATCTCATCTTACATTAATAAATACACAAGACTTTCCACGTCAACGCCGTCCATCCATCGAATTCCCTGGATCCAGGGGCTGGACCCGGCACACTGAGATATCTGGGGGACTCTTGGAATGATGGCACGACACTGGAGTTTCTCTCGCCTTTCCTGTGGAGAGCCCTCCTCTTGAGATGCGACGGGAACACCGGGAATTCTTTCCGGAACATACAGGGAAAGGATACCTGACCGCGAGGTACGAGGCGGAAACGGGCTCCTCTGGATGTGGGCGGACTCTCGTGCTTCCTCTCGAGTGGAGTCAGGTATGTTGGGGAACTTCTTGAGTTGGCAATGTGAAGGACCCTTTGAAGTTCCAGGGTTAGGTGTGATTAGCCTCGAGACGCCTGAGCGGAAATGGGCCTCATCTCGCCTGAGGGGAGAACCTCCTGGATTTTCTCGAGTTTCGGCAGGTGCTCTTGACTTACGACGGGACCTCAGGGACCCGCTCTGGTGGCCTCAGGAAAGGCCAGTCCCCATGCGAGTTGCTCGGGGGCCTCTCGGGATTCCTCTCCCTTCGACGCCTGGGCCTAAGACCTTGTGTGGAGTCGGTGCCGGAACCTGAGGATTCCTCTCCAGTGCTGACATGCATCTTACGGTACTTCTGGAGTCTCCCAGGGGAGTCAGTCCTCGTCTCGAGTGGGGGCATGCACGTTCGCTTTCCTCCCGAGCTGTAGCAGAACTGTCACGCTTCCCTTCCCTTGGATCAAGGATCTGTGGCTTTCCTCGAGGCTTTCCAGGGAGGCTTTCCCACGAGGCTTTCCACAGGGCTGTCCCACGTGCCACCGTGGTGTGAGTCGATCCTCGGCTTGAAAGTCGAAGCAGTGCAGGGAAAACAGGTTTCCCTGGAATGGACTGAGACATCTGGGGGACTCTGGGAATGGTGGCACGACCCTGGAGTTCCTCTCGCCTTTCCTGTGGAGAGCCTCCTCTTGAGATGAGACAGGAACGGGAGTTCTTTCCTGACCATGCAGGGAAAGGATCCCTCCTCTCGAGCTAGGAGGCGGAAACGGGGCTCCTCTGTATGTGGCGGGACTCTCGTTCTTCCTCTCGAGTGGAGAGAGGTATGTAGGGGATCTTCTTGAGTTGCAGCAAGGGTGTGAAGGACCCTTTGGAAGTTCCAGAGGTTAGGTGTGATTAGACTCGAGACGTCTCAGCGGAAATGGGCCTCATCTCGACTGCAGGGAGAACCTCCTGGGTTTTCTCGAGTTTCAGCAGGTGCTCTCCAGTTACGACCGGGACTTATGTAACCCGCTCTGGTCCGCTCAGGTAATGCCAGTCGACTTGCGAGTTGCTAAGGGGCCTCTCGGGATTCCTCTCCGGTCGATGACGGGGCCTAAGACCTTTTTTGGAATCGGTGCCCGAACCTGAGGTTTCCTCTCCAGTGCTGAAATGGATCTTGGGGTACTACTGGAGTCTCCACAGGGGAGTCATCTTCGTCTCCAATGGGGCATGCACGTGCGCTTTTCTCCGAGCATTAGGAGCAGAGTCAATTTTCCCGTTGGGTTGATCAAAGGGTTTCTTGTTTTCCCTCGAGGCTTTCCCACGTGGCTTTCCCACGAGGCTTTCCCACAGGGCTGTCCCACGTGCCACCATCGTGTGAGTCGGTCCTCCGCGTGAACGTCGAGGCAGTGCAGGGTAAACAAGTTCCTCTGGAAAGGACTGAGTCATCTGGGGGACTCTTGGAATGGTGGAACGACCCTGGAGTTCCTCTCACCTTTCTTGTGGAGCGTGCCTCCTCTTGAGATGCGACAGGTACGACAGGAATTCTTTCCCGGCCAATCAGGGAAAGCATCCCTCACATTGAGCTAGGAGGGGGAATTGGGGCTCCTCTGGATGTGGGTGGTACCCTGGTGATTCCTATGTAGTGGCGACGGGTCTCTTCTGGATCTTCTTGAGTTGCAACAAGGGTGTGAAGGACCCTTTGGAAGTTCCAGAGGTTAGGTGTGATTAGCCTCGAGACGTCTCAGTGGAAATGGGCCTCATCTCGCCTGAAGGGGAGAATCTCCTTCATTTTCTCGAGTTGTGGCAGGTGCTCTCGACTTACGACGGGGACCTCAGGGACCCGTTCTGTTGGCCTTAGGAAGACCAGTCCCCATGCGAGTTGCTAGAGGGCCTCTCGGGATTCCTCACCGGTAGATGCCGGGCCCAAGACCTTCGGTGGAGTGGGGGCCAGAACCTGAGTATTCCTCTCCAGTGCTGACATTTTTTGGGATACTTCTGAAGTCTCCCAAGGGGAATCAGTCCTCGTCTCGAGTGGGGCATGTGCATGCTCTTTCCTCCCGAGCTGTAGCAGCAGTGTCATGCTTCCCGTCGCGTGGATCAATGGATCTGTGGCTTTTCCTCTAGGCTTTTCCTAGAGGATTTCCCACGAGGCTTTCCCACAGGGCTGTCCCCCGTGCCACCGTGGTGTGAGGCGATCCTCGGCATGAAAGTTTAAGCACTCTGTAAAAACAAGATCCTCTGGAATGGACTGAGACATCTGGGGACGCTTGGAATGGTGGCACGACCATGGAGTTCCTCTCTCCCTTCCTGTGGAGAGCGCCTCCACCTGAGATGCGACGGGAATGCCGGAAGTTCTTTCCCGACCAAGCAGGGAAAGGATCCCTCATCTCTAGCTAGGAGGATGAAACGGGCTACTCTGGATGTGGGCAGGACCCTCGTGTTTCCTCTCGAGTGGAGATGGGAATGTCGGGAACTTCTTGAGTTGCAGCAAGGGTGTGAAGGACCCTTTGGAAGTTCCAGAGATTAGATGTAATTAGCCTCGAGACACCTCATTGGAAATGGGCCTCATCTCGCCTGGAGGGGAGAACCTCCTGGATTTTCTCGAGTTGCGGCAGGTGCTCCCGACTTACGACGGGGACCTCAGGGACCCGCTCTGGTGACTTCATCAAAGTCCAGTCCCCATGCCAGATGCTGGGGGCTTCTCTTGATAACTCTCCTGTTGATGCCCGGGCCGAACAACTTGTGTGGATTCGGGCCGGAACCTGAGGTTTCCTCAGCAGTGCTGACATGGATATTGGGGTTCTTCTGGAGTCTCACCTGGAGAGTCAATCCTCCTCTCAAGTGAGGGCACGCACGTGTGCTTTCCTCCCGAGCTGTAGCAGCAGGGTCACGCTTCCCGTCGTGTGGATCAAGGGATCTGTGGCTTTCCCTGGAGGCTTTCCCACGAGGCTTTCTCACAGGCTTTCCCTCGTGCCACCGTGGTGTGAGTTGATCCTCAGCGTGAAAGACGGCAGTGCAGGGAAAACAGGTTCCTCTGAATTGGACTGATGCTGGGAGCCAGTATGAGGACTCCCGCCCGTGATAACGTCATGAGGAAGAAAGCTGACATAGGCATGGTGTGTTCAGACTTCAGGACCCCTCTGGAAGTTCCTATGCACGTACCCCAACAAAAATCTGCCGGCTTTTTTCTCTGCTTTTCCACTCTTCTGACATTTTCTGGAAAAAGTCAATTCAGGGCTTTAGTCTTCTGCATTTGAAAGAGTGTTTCAATCCAAAAACCCCTCTGAATGCTTTCTAGCCTGCCTGCAGGACTCGTACAGCTGGGCATGTGATTGTTTGAGGCCTCCTTTCCCCAGGAGGCACACAGGAAGCTTAAAGCATCCTAGGAATGTAGGGGCATCGAGGAGTCAAAATCTTTATAATAGGACTGATTAAAAGTTTCATTTTTTGGGTCAATGCTTGCTGCTAAATTTTCATATCCTTTATTTTTAGATAGAGTTGGTATATTAAAAAAACAAGTAGTAGACCTGGTATTAGCAACATTAGATCTTTGAGTTAAGTACCTTCTTTGTTATAACCCACTGCACCTTTGTTCTATAGAGATGTAACTTTAATGCTTTAAGGAAATGCAGATTAAAGAAAACACTTCAGAGGAAACAAAATTAACATTCATTAAGGAAGAGAGCCAAAAAGTGTTTAACAAGCCTCTTGGCCAGAAGATAATGTAAATCACCAGAGACCTTTTATACAAAATAATGTACAGAAAGAGTCTGGGTGCGAACGCTACATAATTTTGTTACCCATTGAACTCCATGTTTTATCAAAAGTATAAAAGGCTTTATGAACAATAAAGGATGGGGCCAGTTTCTCGGACCAGTTTCTCGAACTAGTCTCTCGGCCTGGTTTCTTGGGACTCAGGCTCCCCCCGTGTCTTTTTCTCTCTTTCTTCTTCTCTCCCTTTCCTTCTCTCTGCTTTTTACTTTAACTTCAGGCTGAATCTCCACCAGGGGCGCGGAGGCTCGTCAGGTCTACTTACTTGCCTGGCTGTTAAGACCTGCACGAAAGGGAGCTTAAGGCGAGGCACCCTTAGATATTCAAGCAGGGGCTGGTGGCCCAACGTAGATGGTGAAAATTCCTTGTCTGGAATTTTATTGGTCTTCCACGTAAACCAAGCTATTCAGCCCTTTTCCTCCAGTTAATCTTCTTACTACACTATAATTTCTTAATCTAATCTTACATTAATAAATAAAAAAAGACTTTTCCACGACAACGCCGTCCATCCGTCGAATTCCCTGGATCCAGCGGGCTGGACCCCGGCAGACTGAGATATCTGGGGGACTCTTGGAATGGTGGCACGACCCTGGAGTTCCTCCCCTTTCCTGTGGAGAGCGCCTCCTCATGAGATGCGACGGGAACACCGGGAATTCTTTCCGAACATGCAGGGAAAGGATACCTGACCTCGAGGTGTGAGGCAAACGGGGCTCCTCTGGATGTGGCGGGATTCTCGTGCTTCTTCTCGAGTGGAGTCAGGTATGTCGGAGACTTCTTGAGTTGCAGCAGGTGCGAAGGAACCTTTGGAAGTTCCAGATGTTAGGTATGGTTAGCCTCGAGACGCCTCAGAGGAAAAGGGCCTCATCTCGCCTGGAGGGGAGAACGTCCTGGATTTTCTCGAGTTGCGGCAGGTGCTCTTGACTTACTACGGGGACCTCAGGACCCGCTCTGGTGGCCTCAGGAAAGGCCAGTCCCCATGCAAGTTGCTCGGGGCCTCTCGAGATTCCTCTCCCGTCGATGCCGGGGCCTAAGACCCTGTGTGGAGTCGGTGCCGGAACCTGAGGTTTCCTCTCCAGTGCTGACATGGAATCTTGGGTACTTCTGGAGTCTCCCCAGGGGAGTTAGTCGTCGTCTTGTGTGGGGGATGAACGTGCACTTTCCTCCGAGCTGTAGCAGCAGTGCAACGCTTCCTTCGCGTGGATCAAGGGATCTGTGGCTTTCCCTCGAGGCTTTCCCACGGCTTTCCCACAGGGCTGTCCCACGTGCCATCGTGGTGTGAGTCGATCCTCGGCTAGAAATTCGAGGCAGTGCAGGGAAAACAGGTTTCCCTGAAATGGACTAGACATCTGGGGGACTGGGAATGGTGGCACGACCCTGGAGTTCCTCTCGCCTTTCCTGTGGAGAGCGCCTCCTCTTGAGATGCGACAGGAACGCCGGGAATTCTTTCCCGAACACGCAGGGAAAGGATCCCTCCTCTCGAGATAGGAGGCGGAAACGGGGGGCTCCTATGGATGTGGGCGGATCTCTGGTGCTTCCTCTCGAGTGGAGACGGTATGTCGGGGAACTTCTTGAGTTGCAGCAAGGGTGTGAAGGTCCTTTGAAGTTCCAAGGTTAGGTGTGATTAGCCTCGAGACGCCTCAGCGGAAATGGCCTCATCTCGCCTGGAGGGGAGAACCTCCTGGATGTACTCAAGTTGCGGCAGGTGCTCTCGACTTACGACGGGGACTTCAGGGACCCACTCTGGTGGCCTCAGGAAAGGCCAGTCCCCATGCGAGTTGCTCGGGGTCCTCTCGGGATTCTTCTCCCGTCGATGCCGGGGCCTAAACCTTGTGGAGACGGTGCCGGAACCTGCGGATTCCTCTCCAGTGCTGACATGGATTGGGGTATTTCTGGAGTCTCCCCAGGGGTCAGTCCTCGTCTCGAGT
>NW_017200297.1:0-7044 GCF_001704415.2 Capra hircus
GGACTCTGGGAATGGTGGCACGACCCCCCCCTCGCCTTTCCTGTGGAGAGCGCCTCCTCTTGAGATGCGACGGAACGCCGGGAAATCTTTCCCGACCACGCAGGGAAAGGACCCCTCATTTCGAGCTAGAAGCGGAAACGGGCTCCTCTGGATGTGGGCGGGACTCTCATGCTTCCTCTCGAGGGGAGACGGGTATGTCGGGAACTTCTTGAGTTGCAGCAAGGGTGTGAAGGACCCTTTGGAAGTTTCAGAGGTTAGGTGTGTGATTAGCCTCGAGACGCCTCAGCGGAAATGGGCCTCATCTCGCCTGGAGGGGAGAACCTCCTGGATTTTTTCGAGTTGCGGCAGGTGCTCTCGACTTACGATGGGGGACCTCAGGGACCCGCTCTGGTTTCCTCTGGAAAGGCCAGTCCCCATGCGAGTTGTTTGGGGGCATCTCGGAATTCCTCTCCGTCGATGCTGGCGCCTTATACCTTGTGTGGAGTCGGTGCCGAACCTGAGAATAACTCTCCAGTGCTTACATGGTTCTTGGGGTACTTCTGGAGTCTCCCAGGTGAGTCAGTCCTCATCTCTATTGGGGGCATGTATGTGCACTTTCCTCCAGAGCTGTCAGCAGCAGTGTCACGCTTCCCTTCGCGAGGATCCAGGGATCTGTGGCTTTTATCTGGAGGCTTTCCCACGATGCTTTTTCATGAGGAATTCCCACAGGGCTGTCCCACGTGCCACCGTGGTGTGAGTCGTTCCTCGGATTGAAAAGTCGAGGCAGTGCAGGGAAAACAGTTTTCCCTGGAATGGACTCGAGAAATCTGGGGGACTCTGGAATGGTGGCACCACCCTTGGAGTTCCTCTCGCCTTTCCTGTGGGAGAGCACCTCCCCATTGAGATGTGACGAAAACGCCGGGGAATTCTTTTCCCGATCACGCAGGGAAAGGATCCCTCCTCTCGAGCTAGGAGGCGGAAACGGGGCTCCTCTGGGTAGTGGGCGGGACTCTCGTCCTTCCTCTCGAGTGGAGACGGGGTATGTCGGGGATCTTTTTGAATTGCAGCAAGGGTGTGAAGGACCCTTTGGTAGTTCCAGAGGTTAGGTGTTGATTAAGACTCTAGACACCCTCAGCGGGAAATGCGGCCTCATCTCGCCTGGAGGGGAGAACCTCCTGGATTTTCTCGAGTTTCGGCATGTGCTCTCGGACTTAAGACGCGGTACCTCAGGCGACCCCGCTCTGGTGGCCTCAGGAAAGGCCAGTCCCCATGGAGTTGCTCGGGGGCCTCTCGGTATTCCTCTCCCGTCAATGCCGTGGCCTAAGACCTTTTGTGAATTCGGGTGCCCAGAACCTGAGGATTCCTCTCCAGTGCTGACATGGATCTTGGCCATCGTACTTCTGAATCTCCCCAGGGGAGTCAGTCCTCGTCTCGAGTGGGGGCATGCACGTGCGCTTTCCTCCCGAGCTGTAGCAAACAGTGTCACGCTTCCCATCGCCTGTGGATCAAGGGATCTGTGGCTTTCCCTCGACGCTTTCCCACGAGGCTTTCCCACGAGGCTTTCCCACAGGGCTGTCCCATGTGCCACCGTGGTGTGAATGCATCTTCGGCCTTGAAAGTCGAGGCAGCCGCAGGGAAAACAGTTTTCCCTGGAATGGACTGAGACATCTGGCGGGGACTCTGGGAATGGTGGCACGACCCTGGAGTTCCTCTCGCCTTTCCTGTGGTGAGCGGCTCCTCTTGAGATGCAACGGGAACGCCGGAAATTCCTTTCCCGACCACGCAGGGAAAGGATCCCTCCTCTCGAGCTAGGAGGCGGAAACGGGGGCTCCTCTGGATGTGGGCGGGACAATCGTGCTTTCTCTCGAGTGGAGACGGGTATGTCGGGGAACTTCTTTGAGTTGCAGCAAGGGTGTGAAGGACCCTTTGGAAGTTCCAGAAGTTAGGTGTGATTAGCCTCGTGACGCCTCACCGGAAATGGGCCTCATCTAGAATGGAGGGGAGAACCTCCTGGTTTTTCTCGAGTGGGCGGCAGCGTGCTCTGGACTTACGACGGGGACCTCAGGCGACCCGCTCTGGTGGCCTCAGAAAAGGCCAGTCCACATGCCGAGTTGCTCAGGGGCCTCTCGGGATTCCTCTCCTGTCGATGCCCGTGGACTAAGACCTTGTGTGGATTTGGTGCCGGAACCTGAGGATTCCTCTCCCGTATGACATGGGTCTTGGGGGACTTCTGGAGTCTCCCCAGGGGAGTCAGTCCTCGTCTCGAGTGGGGGCATGCACGTGGGCTTTCCTCCCGAGCTGTAGCCGCAGTGTCACGCTTCCCTTTGCCGAGGCATCAAGGGATCTGTGTCTTTCCCTCGAGCTTTCCCACGAGGCTTTACCTCGAGGCTTTCCAACAGGGCTGTCCCTCGTGCCACCGTGGTGTAGGTCGATCGTCGGCTTGAAAGTCAAGGCAGTGCAGGGAAAACAGGTTTCCCTGGAATGGACTGAGAAATCTGGGGGACTCTGCGAATCGTGGCACGACCCTGGAGTCCCTCTCTCCTTTCCTGTGGAGAGCGCCTCCTCTTGAGATGCGACGGGAACGCCCGGGAATTCTTTCCCGACCACGCAGGGAAAGGAACCACTCCTTTCGAGCTAGAAGCGGAAACGGGCTCCTCTGGCTGTGGCGGGGACTCTCGTGCATCCTCTCGAGTGGAGACGGTATGTCGGGGAACTTCTTGAGTTACAGCAAGGTGTGAAGGACCCTTTCGAAGTTCCATAGGTTAGGTGTGATTAGCCTCGAGATGCCTCAGCGGAAATGGGCCTCATCTCGCCTGGAGGGGAGAACCTCCTGGATTTTCTCGAGTTGCCGGCAGGTTCTCTCGACTTTCGACAGGAATCTCAGGCACCCGCTGGTGGCCTCAGGAAAGGCCAGTCCCCATGCGAGTTGCTCGCGGGGCCTCTCGGATTCCTCTCCCGTCAATGCCGGGGCCTAAGATCTTGTGTGGAGTGGGGTGCCGGAACCTGAGGATTCCTCTCCAGTGCCGACATGGATCTTGGGGTACTTCTGGAGTCTCCCCAGGGTAGTCAGTCCTCGTCGCGAGTGGGGCATGCACGTGCGATTTCTTCCCGAGCTGAAGCAGCCAGTGTCGCGATTCCCTTCGCGAGTATCAAGGATCAGGGCCTTTCCTCGTGGCTTTCCCACGAGGCTTTCCCACAGGGCTGTCCACGTGCCACCGTGGTGTGAGTCGATCCTCGGCTTGAAAGTCGCAGCAGTGCAGGGAAAACAGTTTTCCTGGAATGGACTGAGACATCTGGTGGACTCTGGGAATGTGGCACGACCCTGGAGTTCCTCTCGCCTTTCCTGTGGAGAGCGCCTCCTCTTGAGATGCGACGGGAACGCCCGGATTTCTTTCCCGACCACGCAGCGAAAATGATCCTCCTCTCGAGCTAGGAGGCGGAAACAGGGCTCCTCTGGATGTGGGCGGGACTCTCGTGCTTCCTCTCGAGTGGAGACGGGTATGTCGGGTAACTTCTTGAGTTGCAGCAAGGGTGAGAAGGATCCTTTGGAAGTTCCAGAGTTTTAGGTGTGATTAGCCTCGAGGCGCCTCAGCGGAAATGGGCCTCATCTCGCCTGGAGGGGGAACCTCCTGGATTTTCTCGAGTTGCGGCAGGTGCTCTCGACTTACGATGGGGACCTCAGGGACCCGCTCTGATTTCCTCAGGAAAGGCCAGTCCCCATGCGAGTTGTTTGGGCATCTCGGAATTCCTCTCCCGTCAATGCCGGCGCCTTATACCTTGTGTGGAGTCGGTGCTGGAACCTGAGAATAACTCTCCCAGTGCTTACATGGTTCTTGGGGTACTTCTGGAGTCTCCCAGGTGAGTCAGTCCTCATCTCTAGTGGGGGCATTCATGTGCACTTACCTCCAGAGCTGTAGCAGCAGTGTCACGCTTCCCCTTCGCGAGGATCCAGGGATCTCTGGCTTTATCTGGAGGCTTTCCCACGATGCTTTTTCATGAGGATTTCCCACAGGGCTGTCCCACGTGCCACCGTGGTGTGAGTCGTTCTTCGGATTGAAAGTCGAGGCAGTGCAGGGAAAACAGGTTTCCCTGGAATGGACTGAGACATCTGGGGGCTCTGGGAATGGTGGCACCACCCTGGAGTTCCTCTCGCCTTTCCTGTGGAGAGCACCTCCCCTTGAGATGTGACGGAAACAGCGGGAATTCTTTCCCGACACGCAGGGAAAGGATCCTCCTCTCGAGCTAGGAGGCGGAAAACGGGGGCTCCTCTGGGTGTGGGCAGGACTCTCGTCTTCCTCTCGAGTGGAGACTGGTATGTCGGGGATCTTTCTTGAATTGCAGCAAGTGTGTGAAGGACGCTTTGGAAGTTCCAGAGCTTAGGTGTGATAAGATTCGAGACTCCTCAGCGGAAATGGGCCTCATCTCGCCTGGAGGGGAGAACCTCCCTGGATTTTCTCGAGTTGGCGGCAGGTGCTCTCAACTTACGACGGGTACCTCAGGGACCCGCTCTGGTGGCCTCAGGAAAGGCCAGTCCCCATGGAGTTGCTCGGGGGCCTCTCGGTATTCCTCTCACGTCGATGCCGGGGCCTAAGACCTTTTGTGGATTCGGTGCCAGAACCTGAGGATTCCTCTCCAGTGCTGACATGGATCTTGGGGTACTTCTGGAATCTCCCCAGGGGAGTCAGTCCTCGTCTCGAGTGGGGGCATGCACGTGCGCTTTCCTCCCGAGCTGTAGCAGCAGTGTCACGCTTCCCTTCGCGATGGAACAAGGGATCTGTGGCATTCCCTCAAGGCTTTCCCACGAGGCTTTCCCACGAGGCTTTTCACAGGGGCTCCTCCCACGTGCCACTGAGTTCTGAGTCGATCCTCGGCTTGAAAGTCGAGGCATTGCGGGCGGAAAACAGGTTTTCCCCTGGAATCGACTGAGACATCTGGGGGCTCTGTGAATGGTGGCACGACCCTGAGTTCCTCTCTCCTTTCCTGTGGAGAGCGCCTCTTCTTGAGATGGGACGGGAACGCCGGAAATTCTTTCCCGACACGAAGGAAAAGGATCCCTCCTCTCGAGCTATGAGGCTGAAACGGGGCTCTTCTGGTTGTGGGCGGGGACTCTCGTGCTTCCTTTCGAGTGGAAACGGGTATGTCGGGGAACTTCTTGAGTTGCAGCAATGGTGTGAAGGGCCCTTTGGAAGTTCCAGAGGTTAGGTGTGATTAGCCTCGAGATGCCTCAGCGCAAATGGGTCTCATCGCGCCTGGAGGGGAGAACCTCCTGGATTTTCTCGAGTTGCGCCAGGTGCTCTCGACTTACGACGGGGACCTTCAGGGACGCGCTTTGGTGGCCTCAGGAAACGCCAGTCCCCATGCGAGTTGCTCGGGAGCCTCTCGTGATGTCTCTCCCTCTCCAATGCTCTCTTGGATCTTGACTGGCCTTTCCTGAGGCCACCAGAGCGCGTCCTGATGTCTCCGTCGTAACTCGAGAGCACCTGTGGCAACTCGAGAAAATCCAGGAGGTTCTCCCCTGCAGGCGAGATGAGGCCCGTTTCCACTGAGGTGTCTCGAGGCTAATCACACGTGAACTCTGGAACTTCAAAAGAGTCTTTCACAGTCATGCTGCAACTCAAGAAGTTCCCTGACATACCCGTCTCCACTCAAAGAGGAAACACGAGGGTCCGGCCACATCCAGAGGAGCTCCGTTTCCGGCTCGTAGCTCGAGATGAGGGATCCTTTCCCTACATGGTCGGGAAAGAATTTCCGGCATTCCCATCGCATCTCAAGAGGAGGCGCTCTCCAAAGGAAAGGGGAGAGGAACTGCAGGGTCGTGCCACCATTCCAAGACTCCCCCAGATGTCTCAGTCCATTCCACAGGAACCTGTTTTCCCTGCACTGCCTCGGCTTTCACGCCGAGGATCGACTCACACACACCGAGACACGTGGGACAGCCCTGTGGGAGAGCCTCGTGGGAAAGACTCGAGGGAAAGTCACAGATCCCTTGGTCCACGCAAGCAGAAGCATGACACTGCTGCTACAGCATGGGAGGAAAGGGCACACTCATGCTCCCACTCGAGACGAGGCCTGAATCCCCTGGGGAGACTCCAGAGGTAGCCCAAGATCCATGTCAGCACTGGAAAGGAATCCTCAGGTTCCGGCACCGACTGCACACAAGGTCTTAGGCCCCGACATCGAAGGGAGAGGAATCCCGAGAGGCCCCCGAGCAACTCGCATGGGGACTGGCCTTTCCTCAGGCCACCTAAGCGGGTACTTGAGGTCCAGGTCATAAGTCGAGAGCATCTGCCGCAACTCGAGAAAATCCAGGAGGTTCTCCCCTCCAGGTGAGATGAGGCCCATTTCCGCTGAGGCGTCTCGAGGCTAATCACACCTAAACTCTCGAACTTCCAAAGAGTCCTTCACACCCTTGCTTCAACTCAAGAAGTTCCCCCAACATACCCGTCGCCACTTGAGAGGAAGCAAAGGATCCCGCCCATATCCAGTGGAGCCCCTTCTCTGCCTCATAGCTCGAGAGGAGGGATCCTTTCAGTGCGTGGTCGGAAGAATTCCCTGCATTCCCATCGCATCTCAAGAGGAGGCGCTCGCCACAGGAAAGGCGAGAGGAACTCCAGGGTCGTGCCACCATTCCCAGAGTCCCCAAGATGTCTCAGTCCATTCCAGGGAAAACTGTTTTCCTGGCACTGCCTCCACTTTCAAGCCGAGGATGCGACTCACACCACGGTTGCACGAGGGAAAGCCCTGTGGGAAAGCCTCGTGGAAAAGCGTCGTGGTAAACCTCGAGGGAAAGCCACTGATCCCTTGATCCACACGAAGGGAAGCGTGACACTGCTGCTACAGCTCTGGAGGAAAGCACACGTGCAAGCCCCAACTCGAGACGAGGACTGACTCCCCTGGGGAGACTCCAGAAGTACCCCAAAATCCATGTCAGCACTGGAGAGGAATACTCAGGTTCCGGCACCGACACGACACAAGGTCTTAGGCCCGCTACGACGGAGAGAATTCCGAGAGGCCCCTAGCCACTCGCATGGGGACTGACCTTTCCTGAGGCCACAGAGCGGGTCC
>NW_017200298.1:0-7043 GCF_001704415.2 Capra hircus
CGGCCGGGAATTCTTTCCCGACCACGAAGGGAAAGAATCCGTCCAGTCGAGCTATGAGCCCGAAACGGGGCTCCTCCGGATGTGGGCGGGACTCTCGTGCTTCCTCTCGAGTGGAGACGGGTATGTCGGGGAACTTCTTGAGTTGCAGCAAGGGTGTGAAGGACCCTTTGGAAGTTCCAGAGTTTAGGTGTGATTAGCCTGGAGACCTCACGGAAATGGGCCTCATCTCGCCTGGAGGGGAGAACCTCCTGGATTTTCTCGAGTTGCGGCAGGTGCTCTCGACTTACGATGGGACCTCAGGGACCCGCTCTGGTGGCCTCAGGAAAGGCCCGTCCCATGCGAGTTGCTCAGGGGCCCCTCGCGATTCTCTCTTGTCGATGTCGATGCGGGGCCTAAGTTCTTGTGTGGATTCGGTGCCCAGAACCTGAGGATTCCTCTCCAGTGCTGACATGGATCTTGGGGTACTTCTGGAGTCTCCCAGGGGAGTCAATCCTCGTCTCGAGTGGGGTATGCACTGCGCTTTCCTCCCGAGCTGCAGCAGCAGTGTCACGCTTCCCTTCGCGTGGATCAAGGGATCTGTGGCTTTCCCTCGAGGCTTTCCCAAGAGGCCTTCCACAGGCTATCCCACGTGTCACCGGTAGTGTGAGTCGATTCGAGGCTTGAAAGTCGAGGCAGTGCAGGGAAAACAGGTTTGCCTGGAATGGACTGAGACATCTGGGGGCTCTGGAATGGTGGCATGACTCTGGAGTTTCTCTCGACTTTCCTGTGGAGACCGCCTCCTCTTGAGATGCAACAGGACCGCTGGGAATTCTTTCCCCACCACGCTGGGAAAAATCCCTCCTCTCGAGCTATGAGGCGGAAACGGGGCTCCTCTGGATGTGGGCGGGACTCGCGTGCTTCCTTTCGAGTGGAGACGGGTATGTCGGGGAACTTCTTGAGTTGCAGCAAGGGTGTGAAGGACCCTTTGGAAGATCCAGAGGTTAGGTGTGATTAACCTCGAGACGCCTCAGCGGAAATGGGCCTCATCTCGCCTGGAGGGGAGAACCTCCTGGATTTTCTCGAGTTGCGCGCAGGTGCTCTCGACTTACGATGGGGACCTCAGGGACCCGCTCTGGTGGCCTCAGGAAAGGCCAGTCCCCATGCGAGTTGCTCGGGGCCCCTCCGATTCCTCTCCCGTCGAAGCCGGGGCCTAAGGTCTTGTGTGGAGTCGGTGCCGGAACCTGAGGATTCCTCTAGTGCTGACATGGATCTTGGGGTACTTCTGGAGTTTGCCCAGGGAAGTCAGTCCTAGGCTCGAGTGGGGACATGCATGTGCGCTTTTCCTCCCGAGCTGTAGCAGCAGTGTCACCTTCCCTTCGCATGGATCAAGGGATCTGTGGCTTTCCTCGAGGCTTTCCCACGAGGCTTTCCTTTCCACAGGGCTGTCCCATGTGCCACCATGGTGTGAGTCGATCCCAGGCTTGAAAGTCGAGGCAGTGCCGGGAAAACAGGGTTCCCTGGAATGGACTGAGACATCTGGGGGACTCTGGGAATGGTGGAACGACCCTCGAGTTCCTCTCGCCTTTCCTGTCGAGAGCGCCCCTCCTGAGATGCGACGGGAAGGCCGGTAATTCTTTCCCGACCACACAGGGAAAGGATCCCTCCTCTCGAGCTGGAGGCGGAAACGGGGCTCCTCTGGATGGGGGCGGGACTCTCGTGCTTCCTCTAGAGAGGAGACGGGTATGTCGGGGAACTTCTTGAGTTGCAGTAAGGATGTGAAGGACGTTTTGGAAGTGTCAGAGTTTATGTGTGATTAGGCTGGGGACGCCTCAGAGGAAATGGGCCTCACCTCTCCTGGAGGGGAGAACCTCCTGGATTTTCTTGTGTTGGGCAGGTGCTCTCGACTTATGTCGGGAACCACAGGGACCCGCTCTGGTGGCCTCAGGAAAGGCCAGTCCCCATGCGAGTTGCTTGGGAGCCTCTCGGATTCCTCTCCCTTCGATGCCAGGGCCTAAGACCTGGTGTGGAGTTGGTGCCGGAACCTGAGTATTCCCCTCAGTGCTGACATGGATCTTGGGGTACTTCTGGAGTCTCCCCAGGGGAGTCAGTCCTCGACTCGAGTGGGGGCATGCACGTGCGCTTTCCTCCCAAGCTGTAGCAGCAGTGTCATGCTTCCCTTCGCGTGGATCAAGGGATCTGTGGCTTTCCCTCGAGGCTTTCCCACGAGGCTTTCCCACAGGGCTGTCCCACGTGCCACCGTGGTGTGAGTCGATACTCGCCTTGAAAGTCGAGGCAGTGCAGGGAAAACAGGTTTCCCTGAAATGGACTGAGACATCTGGGGGACTCTGGGAATGGTGGCACGACCCTGGAGTTCCTCTCGCCTTTCCTGTGGAGAGCGCCTCCTCTTGAGATGCATCGGGAACGCCGGGAATTCTTTCCCGACCACGCAGGGAAAGGATCCCTCCTCTCGAGCTAGGAGGCGAAAACGGAGCTCCTCTCGATGTGGGCGGAACTCTCGTGCTTCCTCTCGAGTGGAGACGGGTATGTCGGGGAACTTCTTGAGTTGCAGCAAGGGTGTGAAGGACCCTTTGGAAGTTCCAGAGTTTAGGTGTGATTAGCCTCGAGACGCCTCAGTGGAAATGGGCCTCATCTCGCCTGGAGGGGAGAACCTCCTGGATTTTCTCGAGTTGCGGCAGGTGTTCTCCACTTACGACGGGGACCTCAGGGACCCGCTCTGGTGGCCTCAGGAAAGGCCAGTCCCCATGCGAGTTGCTCGGGGCCTCTCGGGATTCCTCTCCCGCCGATGCCGGGGCCTAAGATCTTGTGTGGATTCGGTGTCGGAACCTGAGGATTCCTATCCAGTGCTGACCTGGATCTTGGGGTACTTCTGGAGTCTCCCCAGGGGAGTCAGTCCTCGTCTCGAGTGGGGGCATGCACGTGCGCTTTCCTCCCGAGTTGTAGCAGCAGTGTCACTTCCTTCGCGTGGATCAAGGGATCTGTGGCTTTCCCTCGAGGCTTTCCCAAGAGGCTTTCCCACGAAGCTTTCCCACAGGGCTGTCCCACGTGCCACCGTGGTGTGAGTCGATCCTCGGCTTGAAAGTCGAGGCAGTGCAGGGAAACAGGTTTCCCTGGAATTGACTGAGACATCTGGGGACTCTGGGAATGGTGGCACGACCCTGGAGTTCCTCTCGCCTTTCCTGTGGAGATCGCCTCCTCTTGACATACGACGGGAACGCCGAGAATTCTTTCCTGACCACGCAGGGAAAGGATCCCTCCTCTCGAGCTAGGAGGCGGAAACGGGGCTCCTCTGGATGTGGACGGGACTCTCGTGCTTCCTCTCCCTTGGAGACGGGTATGTCGGGGTACTTCTTGAGTTACAGCAAGGGTGTTAAGGACCCTTTGGAAGTTCCAGAGGTTAGGTGTGATTAGCCTCGAGACGCCTAAGTGGAAATGGGCCTCATCTCGCCTGGAGGGGAGAACCTCCTGGATTTTCTCGAGTTGCAGCAGGTGCTCTCGACTTACGACGGCGACCTCAGGGACCCGCTCTGGTGACCTCAGGAAAGGCCAGTCCCCATTCGAGTTGCTCGGGGGCCTCTCGGGATTCCACTCCCTTCGATGCTGGGGCCTAATACCTTGTGTGAAGTCCGTGCCGGAACCTGAGTATTCCTCTCCAGTGCTGACATGTGCCGGAAGCCAGTGTGAGGAATCCCGCCCGTGACAAGGTCATGAGGAAGGAAGCTGACATACGCAAGGCGTGCTCAGACTTCAGGGACCCCTCTGGAAATTCCTAAGCATGTACCCCAACAAAAATCTGCCGGCTTTTGTGCTCTGCTTTTCCACTCTTCTGACATTTTCTGGAAAAAGTCAATTCAGGGCTTTAGTTTTCTGCATTTGAAAGAGTGTTTCAATCCAAAAACCCCTTCGATGGCTTTCTAGCCTGCCTGCAGGACTCTGCGAGTGTGATTGTTTGAGGCCTCCTGACGCAGGAGGCACAGGAAGCTTAAAACATCCTAGGAATGTAGGGGCTTCCGAAGAGTCAAAATCTTTAGAATAGGACTGATTAAAATTTCATTTGTTGAGTCAATGCTTGCTGCCAAATTTTCATATCCTTTATTTTTATATATAGTTGGCATATAGAAAAACAAGTAGTAGACCTGGTATTAGCAACATTAGATCTTCGAGTTAAGTACCTTCTTTGTTATATCCCACTGCACCTTTGTTCTATAGAGATGTAACTTTAATGCTTTAAGGAAATGCAGATTAAAAGAAAAAACACTTCCAGGGGAAACAAAATTAACATTCATTAAGGAAGAGAGCTAAAAAGTGTTAACAAGCCTCTTGGCCAGAAGATAATGTAAATCACCTGAGACCTTTTTGTATACAAAATGATGTATAGAAAGAGTCTGGGCTGTGAACGCTACATAATTCTGTGTTACCCATTGATCTCCATGTTTTATCAAAAGTATAAAAGGCCTTCTGAACAATAAAGGATCGGACCGGTTTCTCAAACTAGTCTCTCGGCCCTGGTTTCTTGGGACTCTGGCTTCCCCCATGTCTCTCTCTCTCTCTTCTTCTCTCCCCTTCCCTCTCTCTGCTCTTTACTTTAACTTCAGGCTGAATCTCCATCTGGGGCGCGGAGGCTCGCCAGGTCTACTTACTTGCCCCGGCTGTTAAGACCCGCACGGAAAAGGGAGCTTAAGGCGAGGCACACTTAGATATTTCAAGCGGGCGCCGGTGGCCCAACGTAGATGGTGCAAATTCCTTGTCTGGAATTTTATTGGCCTTCCGCGGTAAACCAAGCTATTCAGCCCTCTTCCTCCACTTAATCTTCTTATTACACTATAGTTTCTTAATCTAATCTTTCATTAATAAACAAACAAGTCTTTCCACGCCAACGCCGTCCACCCTTCGAATTCCCTGGATCCACAGGGGCTGGACCCCAGCACGTGGTGCCCGGAACAGGCTATTCGAAGGTACGTTCCTCGGAGCAAAAGCTCCCCCCGGAGCACTCTCTGCTGCTCCCCCCCGGAGCACTCTCCGTTGCTCCCCCAGAGCGCACTCTCTGTTGCTCCCCCCGGAGTGACTTAATCACTCCCCCTGGAGTACTTTCGGGTACTCCCCCAGTGTTGAGTGTTCGGGACGGCTAGGACCCCACTCAGGGTGCCGCGGACCCCCCTGTAGGATAGACAGGGTGAGGAAAAGTGGGAAGTGTTCAAGGGTTTAAGAGAAACCTGGTGCTCTAGAGGTTGAAAAGAAACCTGCTATCCTAGGGTTAAAAACAAAACCCCCTCGCCAAAGGTAAAACCTTTTGTTGAGGTAGACTTTTCTATAAGACTTCATTTTCTGACATGGGTAACAGTGAATCAAAAGAAAGACAGCTTTTTATAGGAGTAATCTTGCAGTTACTAACTAAACGAGGAATTAAAGTTAAAAAATCCAATATTCATTCATTTTTTTCCTTTGTACAAGAACAGTGCCCTGGTTTCCAGAAGAAAGCACTGTTAACTTAGACACCTGGGAGAGAGTAGGAAAACAACTAAAAACTTACCATGCTGAACATGGCTCAGAAAAGGTGCCTACTGACGCCTTTTCCTTATGGAATATAATTAGGGACGCTCTAGACCCTGCCCCTGAATCTGAAAAGGTACACCTTAAAGAGGAAAGAGCAGATAAAAAGGTATCTATCGAAGAGGAGAGTGATGAAAAGGAGGCTACACCTAGCTATCGGCAGTTGAATCAAATGATAGCTGCAATGACTGCCCAAGAAAAGGTAATAGATAGAGATGACAAAAAAGAGCAGGTTTCAGATGAGGAAGATCTGGAAAAGGAAGTAAGTCAAGATCATTCTGATGAGGATTGGTCTTTATTAAATAAAGATGCTCCAAGGAGTTTAAGAGAAACTTCTCCAATTAGATTATCTGCTCCAAAGAGCTTAATAAACTTCCCCAACCAGACCACCTGCTTCCAGAAATTCAAGAGAAATTTCCTTAATTAAGCCTTCTGCTTCCAGAGGCTCAAGACAAATGTCCCCCATCAGGATATATGCACCTGAGAGCTTAAGTCAGACATCCCAGGTAAAACATCCGTAAGACCTAAACACACAAACGGATAAAAATTCCCAAAGTACGAAGAAAGTGACATAGGACACCCCTTGCCGCCCCCCTCCCTATAAGGGTGAAGGGCCTCCACTAGAAGCTCCCCGAAGAAGGGTTTTCTCTAGCCCAGATGATGAACTTGATCCCACCTTGAGGCTTGTTTCCCCATAATATTTGGTGGCAGCGGCGGCAGAACAGCCCCCACTGGGAACCCATTCCAAAGAAAATGATTAAAGAACTCAAACAGGCTTGTGCTTTGTATGGGCTAAAGCCCCGTATACTGTATCATTGGTGGAGGCTTTAGCAGGCAGATGGATGACACCCCATGACTGGAAGACAGTCGCTAAAGCTTGTCTGTCTGGAGGTCAATATGTACTTTGGAGAACTGAATATGAAGATCTTGCCCAAAAACAGGCTGATGCTAACCAAAAATATGGCCCAAGATATATTATAAAAAGTATGTTGGCAGGGACTAATGATTTCGGAACACTTAGAGATCAAATGGGATTAGACAAAACTACTTTAGATCAAGTAACCGCCTGCGCCCTTGGGGCTTGGCGTTTGTTGCCTGAAGGGAAATAATCTACCTCGTCCCTTCTCAAATGTTAAACAAACCAGAAGAGCCATATGAAGACTTTATATCAAGACTTGCAGAGGCAGTCAACAGAGTAATTTCAATACTGGAGGCAGCTAGTATATTGATAAAACAACTGGCATTTGAAAATGCTAATTCTACCTGCCAGGCCATTTTACGTCTATTAAAAAAACTGGGGAAATAATAGATTATATCAGGCAATGTGCAGATGTAGGACCAGCAATGATGCAGGGCGTTGCCATAGCTGCAGCCATAAAGGGAAATTCTTACCAGCAGGCAGTACAGTCCTTTTTTACAAATAAAAATAACCGTCAAAGAGTCATTCCAGTAGTCCAGGCCAGAATATTGGTTTATCCAAGGCCTGCTCTCTTGCG
>NW_017200299.1:0-7043 GCF_001704415.2 Capra hircus
GACGCCTCAGCGGAAATGGGCCTCATCTCGCCTGGAGGGGACAACCTCCTGGATTGTTTCTAGTTGCGGCAGGTCCTCTCGTCTTACGACGGAGACCTCAGGGACCCGCTCTGGTGGCCTCAGGAAAGGCCAGTCCCCATGCGAGTTGCTCGGGGGCCTCTCGGGATTTCTCTGCCGTCCATGCCGGGGCTAAGACCTGTGTGGAGTCGGAGCCGGAACGTGAGGATTACTCTCCAGTGCTGACATGGATCTTGGGGTACCTCCGGAGTCTCCCCAGGGGAGTCAGTCCTCGTCTCAAGTAGGGGCATGGCACGTGGCTTTCCTCCCGAATTGCAGCAGCAGTGTCACGCTTCCCTTCCCGAGGATCAAGGGATCAGTGGCTTTCCCTCGGGCTTTCCCATGAGGCTTTCACACGAGGCTTTCCCACAGGGCTGTCCCACGTGCCACCGTGGTGTGAGTCGATCCTCGGCTTGAAAGTTGAGGCAGTGCAGGGAAAACAGGTTTCCCTGGAATGGACTGAGATATCTGGGGCACTCTGGGAATGTGGCACCACCCTGGAGTTCCTCTCGCCTTTCCTGTGGAGAGCGCGCCTTTTTGAGATGCGACGGGAACGCCGGGAATTCTTTCCCGACCACGCAGGGAACGGATCCCTGCTCTCGAGCTAGGAGGTGGAAACGGGGCTCCTCTGGATGTGGGCGGGACTCTCGTGCTTCCTCTCGAGTGGAGATGGGTTTATCTGGGAACTTCTTAAGTTGCAGCAGGGTGTGAAGGACCCTTTGGAAGTTTCAGAGGTTATGTGTGATTAGCCTTGAGACGCCTCAGCGGAAATGGGCCTCATCACGCCTGGAGGTGAGAACCTCCTGGATTTTCTCGAGTTGCGGCAGGTGCTCTCAACTTACAAAGGGCACAATAGGGACCCGCTCTGTTGGCCTTAGGAAAGGCCAGTCCCCATGCGAGTTGCTCGGGGCCTCTCGGATTCCTCTCCCGACGATGCCGGGGCCTAAGACCTTGTGTGGAGTCGGTGCTGGAACCTGAGGATTCCTCTCCAGTGCTGACATGGATCTTGGGGTACTTCTGGAGTCTCCCCAGGGGAGTCAGTCCGTCTCGAGTTTGGGTATGCACGTGCGCTTTCCTCCGAGCTCTAGCAGCATTGTCACGCTTCCCTTCGCGTGGAACAAGGGATCAGTGGCTTTCCCTCGAGGGTTTACCACGACGCTTTCCACGAGGCTTTCCCACAGGGCTTTCCCTCGTGCAACCGTGGTGTGAGTCGATCCTCGGCTTGAAAGTGGAGGCAGTGCCAGGAAAACAGTTTTCCCTGGAATGGACTGAGACATCTTGGGGACTCTGGAATGGTGGCACGACCCTGGAGTTCCTCTCGCCTTTCCTGTGGAGAGCGCCTCCTCTTGAGATGCGCCAGGAACGCCAGGAATTCTTTCCTGTCTACGCAGGGAAAGGATCCCTCCTCTCGAGCTAGGAGGCGGAAACGGGGCTCCTCTGGATGTGGGCGGGTCTCTGGTGCTTCCTCTCGTGTGGAGACGGGTATGTCGGTGAACTTCTTGAGTTGCAGCAAGGGTGTGATGGACCCTTTGGAAGTTCCAGAGGTTAGGTGTGATTAGACTCGAGACGCCTCAGCGGAAATGGGCCT
The DNA here is from genome assembly GCF_001704415.2 of Capra hircus. Taxonomy (NCBI): domain Eukaryota; kingdom Metazoa; phylum Chordata; class Mammalia; order Artiodactyla; family Bovidae; genus Capra; species Capra hircus. The sequence goes on from NW_017200299.1 coordinate 1,646, forward strand.
CATCTCGCCTGCAGGGGAGAACCTCCTGGATTTTCTCGAGTTTCAGCAGGTGCTCTCCAGTTACGACCGGGACTTATGTAACCCGCTCTGGTCCACTCAGGAAATGCCAGTCGACTTGCGAGTTGCTAAGGGGCTCTCTCGGGATTCCTCTCCGGTCGATGACGGGGCCTAAGACCTTGTTTGGAGTCGGTGCCCGAACCTGAGGTTTCCTCTCCAGTGCTAACATGGATCTTGGGGTACTACTGGAGTCTCCACAGGGAGTCATCTTCGTCTCCAATGGGGCATGCGCGTGCGCTTTTCTCCGAGCATTAGGAGCAGAGTCAATTTTCCCGTTGGGTTGATCAAGGGTTTCTTGTTTTCCCTCGAGGCTTTCCCACGAGGCTTTCCCACAGGGCTGTCCCACGTGCCACCATCGTGTGTGTCGGTCCTCCGCGTGAACGTCGAGGCAGTGCAGGGTAAACAAGTTCCTCTGGAAAGGACTGAGACATCTGGGGGACTCTTGGAATGGTGGAACGACCCTGGAGTTCCTCTCACCTTTCTTGTGGAGCGTGCCTCCTCTTGAGATGCGACAGGTACGACAGGAATTCTTTCCCGGCCAATCAGGGAAAGGATCCCTCACATTGAGCTAGGAGGGGGAATTGGGGCTCCTCTGGATGTGGGTGGTACCCTGGTGATTCCTATGTAGTGGCGACGGGTCTCTCGTGGAACTTCTTGAGTTGCAGCTATGGTGTGAAGGACCCTTTGGAAGTTCCAGAGGTTAGGTGTGATTAGCCTCGAGACGTCTCAGTGGAAATGGGCTTCATCTCGCCTGAAGGGGAGAATCTCCTTCATTTTCTCGAGTTGTGGCAGGTGCTCTCGACTTACGACGGGGACCTCAGGGGACCCGTTCTGTTGGCCTTAGGAAAGACCAGTTCCCATGTGAGTTGCTAGAGGGCCTCTCGGGATTCCTCACCGGTAGATGCCGGGGCCCAAGACCTTGTGTGGAGTGGGGGCCAGAACCTGAGTATTCCTCTCCAGTGCTGACATGTTTTTGGGATACTTCTGAAGTCTCCCAAGGGGAATCAGTCCTCGTCTCGAGTGGGGGCATGCGCATGCCCCTTCCTCCCGAGCTGTAGCAGCAGTGTCATGCTTCCGTCGCGTGGATCAATGGATCTGTGGCTTTTCCTCTAGGCTTTTCCTAGAGGCTTTCCCACGAGGCTTTCCCACAGGGCTGTCCCCGTGCCACCGTGGTGTGAGGCGATCCTCGGCATGAAAGTTTAGGCACTCTGTAAAAACAAGATCCTCTGGAATGGACTGAGACATCTGGGGACGCTTGAAATGGTGGCACGACCATGGAGTTCCTCTCTCCCTTCCTGTGGAGAGCGCCTCCACCTGAGATGCGACGGGAATGCCGGAAGTTCTTTCCCGACCAAGCAGGGAAAGGATCCCTCATCTCTAGCTAGGAGGATGAAACGGGGCTACTCTGGATGTGGGCAGGACCCTCGTGTTTCCTCTCGAGTGGAGATGGGAATGTCGGGGAACTTCTTGAGTTGCAGCAAGGGTGTGAAGGACCCTTTGGAAGTTCCAGAGATTAGATGTAATTAGCCTCGAGACACCTCATTGGAAATGGGCCTCATCTCGCCTGGAGGGAGAACCTCCTGGATTTTCTCGAGTTGCGGCAGGTGCTCCCGACTTACGACGGGGACGTCAGGGACCCGCTCTGGTGGCTTCATCAAAGGCCAGTCCCCATGCCAGATGCTGGGGGCTTCTCTTGATAACTCTCCTGTTGATGCCCGGGCCGAACAACTTGTGTGGTTCGGGGCCGGAACCTGAGGTTTCCTCTGCAGTGCTGACATGGATATTGGGGGCTCTTCTGGAGTCTCCCCTGGAGAGTCAATCCTCCTCTCAAGTGAGGGCACGCACGTGTGCTTTCCTCCCGAGCTGTAGCAGCAGGGTCACGCTTCCCGTCGTGTGGATCAAGGGATCTGTGGCTTTCCCTGGAGGCTTTCCCACGAGGCTGTCTCACAGGGCTTTCCCTCGTGCCACCGTGGTGTGAGTTGATCCTCAGCGTGAAAGTCGAGGCAGTGCAGGGAAAACAGGTTCCTCTGGATTGGACTGATGCTGGGAGCCAGTATGAGGACTCCCGTCCCGTGATAACGTCATGAGGAAGAAAACTGACATAGGCATGGTGTGTTCAGACTTCAGGGACCCCTCTGGAAGTTCCTACGCACATACCCCAACAAAAATCTGCCGGCTTTTTTGCTCTGCTTTTCCACTCTTCTGACATTTTCTGGAAAAAGTCAATTCAGGGCTTTAGTCTTCAGCATTTGAAAGAGTGTTTCAATCCAAAAACCCCTCTGAATGCTTTCTAGCCTGCCTGCAGGACTCGTACAGCTGGGCATGTGATTGTTTGAGGCCTCCTTTCCCCAGGAGGCACAGGAAGCTTAAAGCATCCTAGGAATGTAGGGGCATCCGAGGAGTCAAAATCTTTATAATAGGACTGATTAAAAGTTTCATTTTTTGGGTCAATGCTTGCTGCTAAATTTTCATATCCTTTATTTTTAGATAGAGTTGGTATATTAAAAAAACAAGTAGTAGACCTGGTATTAGGAACATTAGATCTTTGAGTTAAGTACCTTCTTTGTTATAACCCACTGCACCTTGTTTTATAGAGATGTAACTTTAATGCTTTAAGGAAATGCAGATTAAAGAAAAACACTTCAGAGGAAACAAAATTAACATTCATTAAGGAAGAGAGCCAAAAAGTGTTTAACAAGCCTCTTGGCCAGAAGATAATGTAAATCACCAGAGACCTTTTGTATACAAAATGATGTACAGAAAGAGTCTGGGGTGCAAACGCTACATAATTTTGTGTTACCCATTGAACTCCATGTTTTATCAAAAGTATAAAAGGCTTTATGAACAATAAAGGATGGGGCCAGTTCTCGGACCAGTTTCTCGAACTAGTCTCTCGGCCTGGTTTCTTGAGACTCAGGCTCCCCCGTGTCTTTTTCTCTCTTTCTTCTTCTCTCCCTTTCCTTCTCTCTGCTTTTTACTTTAACTTCAGGCTGAATCTCCACAGGGGCGCGGAGGCTCGCCAGTTACTTACTTGCCTGGCTGTTAAGACCTGCACGAAAGGAGCTTAAGGTGAGGCACCCTTAGATATTCAAGCAGGGGCTGGTGGCCCAACGTAGATGGTGAAAATTCTTTGTCTGGAATTTTATTGGCCTTCCACGTAAACCAAGATATTCAGCCCTTTCCTCCAGTTAATCTTCTTACTACACTATAATTTCTTTAATCTAATCTTACATAATAAATAAAAAAGACTTTCCACGACAACGCCGTCCATCCGTCGAATTCCCTGGATCCAGCGGGGCTGGACCCGCAGACTGAGATATCTGGGGGACTCTTGAATGGTGGCATGACCCTGGAGTTCCTCCGCCTTTCCTGTGGAGAGCGCCTCCTCATGAGATGCGACGGGAACACCGGGAATTCTTTCCCGAACATGCAGGGGAAAGGATACCTGACCTCGAGGTATGAGGCGGAAACGGGGCTCCTCTGGATGTGGGCGGGATTCTCGTGCTTCCTCTCGAGTGGAGTCAGGTATGTCGGGGAACTTCTTGAGTTGCAGCAAGGGTGTGAAGGACCCTTTGGAAGTTCCAGATGTTAGGTATGGTTAGCCTCGAGACGCCTCAGAGGAAAAGGGCCTCATCTCGCCTGGAGGGGAGAACCTCCTGGATTTCTCGAGTTGCGGCAGGTGCTCTTGACTTACTACGGGGACCTCAGGGAACCGCTCTGGTGGCCTCAGGAAAGGCCAGTCCCCATGCGAGTTGCTCTGGGGCCTCTCGGATTCCTCTCCCGTCGATGCCGGGGCCTAAGACCCTGTGTGGAGTCGGTGCCGGAACCTGAGGTTTCCTCTCCAGTGCTGACATGGATCTTGGGGTACTTCTGAAGTCTCCCCAGGGGAGTTAGTCGTCGTCTTGTGTGGGGCATGAACGTGCGCTTTCCTCCCGAGCTGTAGCAGCAGTGCAACGCTTCCCTTCGCGTGGATCAAGGGATCTGTGGCTTTCCCTCGAGGCTTTCCCACGAGGCTTTTCCACAGTGCTGTCCCATGTGCCATCGTGGTGTGAGTCGATCCTCGGCTAGAAATTCGAGGCAGTGCAGGGAAATCAGGTTTCCCTGAAATGGACTAAGACATCTGGGGGACTCTGGGAATGGTGGCACGACCCTGGAGTTCCTCTCGCCTTTCCTGTGGAGAGCACCTCCTCTTGAGATGCGACAGGAACGCCCGGAATTCTTTCCCGACCACGCAGGGAAAGGATCCCTCCTCTCGAGCTAGGAGGCGGAAACGGGCTCCTCTGGATGTGGGCCGGTCTCTGGTGCTTCCTCTCGAGTGGAGACGGGTATGTCGGGAACTTCTTGAGTTGCAGCAAGGGTGTGAAGGGTCCTTTGGAAGTTCCAAAGGTTAGGTGTGATTAGCCTCGAGACGCCTCAGCGGAAATGGGCCTCATCTCGCCTGGAGGAGAACCTCCTGGATGTTCTCAAGTTGCGGCAGGTGCTCTCGACTTACGACGGGGACCTCAGGGACCCGCTCTGGTGGCCTCAGGAAAGGCCAGTCCCCAAGCGAGTTGCTCGGGGCCTCTCGGGATTCTTCTCCCGTCGATGCCGGGGCCTAAAACCTTGTGTGGAGACGGTGCCGGAAACTGAGGATTCCTCTCCAGTGCTGACATGGATCTTGGGTATTTCTGGAGTCTCCCCAGGGGAGTCAGTCCTCGTCTCGAGTGGGGGCATGCACGTGCGCTTTCCTCCCGAGCTGTAGCAGCAGTGTCACGCTTCCCTTCGCCTGGATCAAGGGATCTGTGCCTTTCCCTTGAGGCTCTCCACGAGGCTTTCCCAGAAGGCTTTCTCACAGGGCTGTCCCACGTGCCACCGTGGTGTGAGTCGATCCTCGGCTTGAAAGTCGCGGCAATCGAGGGAAAACAGATTTCCCTGGAATGGACTTAGACATCTGCGGGACTCTGGAATGGTGGCAAGACCGGGAGTTCCTCTCGCCTTCCAGTGGAGAGCGCCTCTCTTGAGATGCGACGGGAATGCCGGGAATTCTTTCCCGACCACGCAGGGAAAGGATCCCTCCTCTCGAGAGGAGGCGGAAACGGGCTCCTCTGGATGTGGGCGGGCTCGTGCTTACTCTGGAGTAGAGACGGGAATGTCGGGAACTTCTTGAGTTGCAGCAAGGGTGTGAAGGACCCTTTGGAAGTTCCAGAGGTTAGGTGTGATTAGCCTCGAGACGCCTCAGCGGAAATGGGCCTCATCTCGCCTGGAGGGGACAACCTCCTGGATTGTTTCTAGTTGCGGCAGGGCTCTCTCTTACGACGGAGACCTCAGGGACCCGCTCTGGTGGCCTCAGGAAAGGCCAGCC
>NW_017200300.1:0-7042 GCF_001704415.2 Capra hircus
TTCACACCCTTGCTGCAACTCAAGAAATTCCCGACATATCCGTCTCCACTCGAGAGAAAGCACGAGAGTCCCACCCCCATCCAGAGGAGCCCCGATTCTGCCTCTCCTACCTCGAGAGGAGGGATCCTTTCCCTGCGTGGTCCGGAAAGAATTCCCGGCGTTCCCGTCGATCTCAAGAGGAGGCGCTCTCCACCGGAAAGGCGAGAGGATCTCAGGGTCGTGTCACCATTCCCAGAGCCCAAAGATGTCTCAGTCCATTCCAGGAAATCATGTTTTCCCCTGCACTGCCTCGACTTTCAAGCCGATGATCGACTCACACCACGGTGGCACGTGGGACAGCCCTGTGGGTAAGCCTCGTGGGAAAGCCTCGAGGGAAAGCCACAGATCCCTTGATCCACGCGAAGTAAAGCGTGACACGGCTGCTACAGCTCGCGGAGGAAAGCGCAGGTGCATGCCCCCACTCTAGACGAGGACTGACTCCCCTGGGGAGACCCCAGAAGAACCCCAAGATCTATGTCAGCACTGGAGAGGAATCCTAAGTTCCCGGCCCCGAATCCACACAAGGTCTTAGGCCCCGGCATCGACGGGAGAGGAATCCGGAGAGGCCCCCGAGCAACTCGCATGGGGACTGGCCTTTCCTGAGGCCACCAGAGCGAGTCCCTGAGCTCCCCGTCGTAAGTCGAGAGCACCTGCTGCAACTCGAGAAAATCCAGGAGGTTCTCCCCTCTAGGCGAGATGAGGCCAATTTCCGCTGAGGCGTCTCACGGCTTATTACAGCTAACATCTCGAACTTCAAAAGGGTCCTTCACTCCCTTGCTGCAACTCAAGAAGTTCCCCAACATTCCCGTATCCACTCGAGAGGAAGCACGAGAGTCCCGCCCACATCCAGAGGAGCCCGTTTCCGCCTCCTAGCTCGAGAGGTGGGATCCTTTCACTGCGTGGTCTGGAAAGAATTCCCCGGCGTTACCGTCGCATCTCAAGAGGAGGCGCTCTCCACAAGAAAGGCGAGAGGAACTCCAGGGTCGTGCCACCATTCCCAGAGTCCCCCAGATGTCTCAGTCCATTCCTGGGCAACCTGTTTCTCCTGCACTGCCTCGACCTTCAAGATGAGGATCGACTCACACCACGGTGTCACGTGGGACAACCCTGTGGGAAAGCCTCGTGAAAAGCCTCGTGGGAAAGCCTCGAGGGAAAGCCACAGATCCTTGATCCACGCGAAGGGAAGTGTGACACTGCTGCTACAGTTGGAGAGGAAAGCGCCCGTGCATGCCCCCACTCGAGACGAGGACTGACTCCCCTGGGAAGACTCCAGAAGTACCTCAAGATCCATGTCAGCACTGGAGAGGAATCCTCAGGTTCCGGCACCGACTCCACACAAGGTCTTAGGCCCCGGCATCGGGGAGAGGAATCCTGAGAGGCCCCGAGCTAACTCCATGGGACCTGGCCTTTCCTGAGGCCAGCACAGCGGGTCCCTGAGGTCCCTGTCGTAAGTCGAGAGCACCTGCTGCAACTCGAGAAAATCCAGGAGGTTCTCCCCTCCAGACGAGATGAGGCCCATTACCGCTGAGGCGTCTCGAGGCTAATCACACCTAACCTCTGGAACTTCCAAAGGGTCCTTCACACCCTTGCTGCAACTCAAGAAGTTCCCCGACATACCGTCTCCACTCGACAGGAAGCACGAGAGACCCGCCCTCATCCAGAGGAGCCCCGTTTCCGCCTCCTAGCTCGAGAGAAGGGATCCTTTAACTGCGTGTTCGGGAAAGAATTCCGGCGTTCCCGTCGCAACTCATGAGCAGGCGCTCTCCACAGGAAAGGCGAGAGGAACTCCAGGGTCGTGCCACCATTCCCCTAGTCCCCCAGATGTCTCAGTCCATTCCAGGGAAACCTGTTTTCCCTGCACTGCCTCGACTTTCAAGCCGAGGATCGACTCACACCACGGTGGCACGTGGGACAGCCATGTGGGAAAGCCTCATGGGAAAGCCTCGTGGGAAAGCCTTGAAGGAAAGCCACTGATCTCTTGATCCACGGCGAATGGAAGCGTGACACTGATGCTGCAGCTCGGGAGGAAAGCGCACGTGCAAGCCCCACTCGAGACAAGGACCGACTCCCCTGGGGAGACTCCAGAAGTATCCCAAGGTTCATGTCAGTACTGGAGAGGAAGCCTCAGAGCAGGCACCGACTACACAAGGTCCTAGCCCCGGCATCGACTGGACAGGAATCCCGTGATGCCCCGGAGAAACTCGCATGGGGAATGGCCTTTCCTGAGGCCACCAGAATGCGTCCCTGAGGTCCCCGTCTTAAGTCGAGAGCACCTGCCGCATCTCGAGAAAATCCAGGAGGTTCCCCCTCCAGGCGAGATGAGGCCCATTTCTGTTGAGGGCGTCTGGAGGCTAATAACACCGAGCCTCTAGAACTTCCAAAGGGTCCTTAACACCCTTGCTGCAACTCAAGAAGTTTCCCGACATACCCGTCTCCACTGGAAAGGAAGCACGAGAGTCCCGCCCACATCCAGAGGAACCCCGTTTCCGCCTCATACCTCGATAGGAAGGATCCTTTCCCTGCGTGGTCGGGAAAGAATTCCCGGCATTCCCGTCGCATCTCAAGAGGATGCGCTCTCCACAGGAAAGGCGAGAGGAACTCCAGGGTCGTGCCACCATTCCCAGAGTCCCCCAGATGACTCAGTCCATTCCAGGGAAACCTGTTTTCCCTGCACTGCCTCGAATTTCAAGCCGAGGATCGACTCACAACACGGTGGCACGTCGGACAGCCCTGTGGGAAAGCCTCGAGGGAAAGCCACAGATCATTTGATCCACGCGAAGGGAAGAGTGACACTGCTGCTACAGCTCCGGAGGAAAGCGCACGTGCATGCCCCGAATCGAGACGAGGACTGACTCCCCTGGGGAGACTCCAGAAGTACCCCAAGATCCATGCAGCAATTGAGAGGAATCCTCAGGTTCCGACACCGACTCCACACAAGATCTTAGGCCCGGCATTGATGGGAGGAATCCGAGAGGCCTACGAGCAATTCGCATGGGGACTGGCCTTTCCTGAGTCCACCAGAGCGGGTCCTTGAGGTCCCCGTCGTAAGTCGAGAGCACCTGCCGCAACTCGAGAAACTCCAGGAGGTTCTCCCCTCCAGGCGAGAAGAGGCCCTTTTCCCCTGATGCGTCTCGAGTCTAATCACACCTAACCTCTGGAACTTCCAAAGGGTCCTTCACACCCTTGCTTCAACTCAAGAAATTCCCGACATATCCGTCTCCACTCGAGAGGAAGCAGGAGAGTCCCACCCACATCTAGAGGAGCCACTTTTCCGCCTCCTAGCTCGAGAGGAGGGATCCTTTCCCTGTGTGGTTGGGAAAGAATTCCCGGCGTTCCCGTCGAATCTCAAGAGGAGGCGCTCTCCATAGGAAAGGCGAGAGGAACTCCAGGGTCGTGCCACCATTCCCAGAGTCCCCCAGATGTCTTAGTCCATTCCAGGGAAACCTGTTTTCCCTGCACTGCCTTGACTTTCAAGCGAGGATCGACTCACACCACGTTGGCACGTGGGACAGCCCTGTGTGACAGCCTCGTGGGAAATGCTCGTGGGAAAGCCTCAAGCGAAAGTCACAGATCCCTTGATCCACGCGCCTATGGAAGCGTGACACTGCTGCTACACCTCGGGAGGAAAGCGCACGTGCATGCCCCCACTGGAGACGAGGACTGACTCCCCTGGGGAGACTCCAGAAATACCCAAAGATCCATGTCGGCACTGGAGATTAATCCTCAGGTTCCGGCACCGTCTCCACACAAGGTCTTAGGCCCCGGCATCGAAAGGAGAGGAATCCCGAGAGGCCCCCGAACAACTCGCATGGGGACTGGCCTTTCCTGAGGCCACCAGAGCGGGTCCCGGAGGTCCCCATCATAAGGCGAGAGCACCTGCCGCAACTCGGGGAAATTCAGGAGGTTCTCCCCTCCAGGCGAGATGAGGCCCATTTCCGCTGAGGCGTCTCGTGTCTAATCACACCTAACCTCTGGAACTTCCAAAGGGTCCTTCACACCCTTGCTGCAACTCAAGAAGTTCCCCGACATACCGTCTCCACTCCAGAGGAAGCACGAGAGTCCCACCCACATCCAGAGGAGCCCCGTTTCCTCCTCATAGCTCGAGAGGAGGGATCCTTTCCCTGCGTGGTCGGGAAAGAATTCCCGGCGTTCTCGTCGCATCTCAAGAGGAGGCGCTCTCCACAGGAAAGGCGAGAGGAACTCCAGGGTCGTGCCACCATTCCCAGAGTCCCCCAGATGTCTCAGTCCATTCCAGGGAAACCTGTTTTCCCTGCACTGCCTCGACGTTCAAGCCGAGGATCGACTCACACCACGGTGGCACGTGGGACAGCCCTGTGGGAAAGCCTCGTGGGAAAGCCTCATCGGAAAGCCTCGAGGGAAAGCCCCTGATCCCTTGATCCACGCGAAGGAAGTGTGACACTGCTGCTACAGCTCGGGAGGAAAGCGCACATGCATGCCCCCACTAGAGACGAGCACTGACTCCCCTGGGGAGACTCCAGAAGTACCCCAAGATCCATGTCAGCACTGGAGAGGAATGCTCAGGTTCCGGCACCGACTCCACACAAGATCTTATGCCCCTGCATCGAGGGGAGAGGAATCCTGATAGGCCCGAACAACTCTCATGGGGACTGGCCTTTCCTGAGTCCACCAGAGCGGGTCCCTCAGGTCCCCCGAAAGTCGAGAGCACCTGCCGCAACTCGAGAAAATCCAGGAGGTTCTCCCCTCCAGGCGAGATGAGGCCCATTTCCGCTCAGGCGTCTAGAGTCTAATCACACCTAACATCTGGAACTTCCAAAGGGTCCTTCACACCCTTCCTGCAACTCAAGAAGTTCCCTGACATACCCGTCTCCACTCGAGAGGAAGCACGAGAGTTCTGCCCACATCCAGAGGAGCCCCGTTTCCTACTCTTGCTCGAGAGAAAATGATCCTGTCCCTGCGTGGTCGGGAAAGAATTCCCGGCGTTCCCTTCGCATCTCAAGAGGAGGCGCTCTCCACAGGAAAGGCAAGAGGACCTCCAGGGTCGTGCCACCATTCCCAGAGTCCCCAGATGTCTCAGTCCATTCCAGGGAAACCTGTTTTCCCTGCACTGCCTCGACTTTCAAGCCGAGGATCGACTCACACGACGGTGGCACGTGGGATAGCCTGTGGGAAAGCCTCGTGGGAACGCCTCGTGGGAAAGCCTCGAGGGAAAGCCACAGATCCCTTGATATATGCGAAGGGAAGAGTGACACTGCTGCTACAGCTCGAGAGGAAAGCGCACGTGCAGGCCCCCACTAGAGACGAGGACTGACTCCCCTTGGGAGACTCCAGACGTACCCCAAGATCCATATCAGCACTGGAGAGGAAACCTCAGGTTCCGGCACCGACTCCACACAAGGTCTTAGTCCCCGGATCGACGGGAGAGGAATCCCGAGTGGCCCCCGTGCAACTCGCATGGGGACTTGCCTTTACTGAGGCCACGAGAGCGGGTCCCTGAGGTCCCCGTCGTAAGTCGAGAGCACCTGCCGCAACTCGAGAAAATCCAGGAGGTTCTCCCCTGCAGGCGAGATGAGGCCCATTTCCGCTAAGGCGTCTCGAGGCTAATCACACCTAACCTCTGGAACTTCCAAAGGGTCCTTCACACCCTTGCTGCAACTCAAGAAGTTCACCGACATACCCGACTCCACTCGAGAGGAAGCACCATAGTTCCGCCATATCCAGAGGTGCCCCCCGTTTCCGCCTCATAGCTCGAGAGGAGGGATCCTTCCCTGCGTGGTAGGAAAAAATTCCCGGTATTCCCGTCGCATCCCAAGAAGAGGCGCTCTCCGCAGGAAAGGCGAGAGGAACTCCAGGGTCGTGCCACATTCCCAGAGTCCCCAGATGTCTCAGTCCATTCCAGGGAAACGTGTTTTCCTGCACAGCCTCGACTTTCAAGCTGAGGATCGACTCACACCACGGTGGCAAGTGGGACAGCCCTGTGGAAAGCCTCGTGAAAAGCCTCGTCGGAAAGCCTCGAGGGAAAGCCACAGATCCCTTGATCCACGCGAAGGGAAGTGCGACACTGCTGCTACAGCTCGGGAGGAAAGCGCACGGTGCATGCCCCACTCGAGACGAGGACTGACTCCCCTGGAGAGACTCCAGAAGTACCCCAAGATCCATGTCAGCACTGGAGAGGAATCCTCAGGTTCCGGCACCGACTCTACACAAGATCTTAGCCCGGGCATCGATGGGAGAGGAATCCTGAGTGTCCCCGAGCAACTCGCATGGGGACTGGCCTTTCATGAGGCCACCAGAGCGGGTCCCTGAGGTCGCCGTCGTAAGTCGACAGCACCTACCGCATCTCGAGAAATCCAGGAGGTTCTCCTCCAGGCGAGATGAGACCCATTTGTGCTGAGGCGTCTCGAGGCTAATCAGACCTAACCTCTGGAACTTCCAAAGGGTCCTTCACAACCTTTCTGCAACTCAAGAAGTTGCCCGACATACCCGTCTCCACTCGAGAGGAAGCACGAGAGTCCCGCCCACATCCAGAGGAGCCCCGTTTCCGCCTCCTAGCTCGAGAGGAGTGGATCATTTCCCTGCGTGTTCGGCAAAGAATTCCCGGCGTTCCTAGTCGCATCTCAAGAGGAGGCGCTCCCACAGGAAAGGCGAGAGGAAAACCAGGGTCGTGCCCATTCCCAGAGTCCCAGATGTCTCAAGTCCATTCCAGGGAAACCTGTTTTCCCTGCACTGCCTCGACTTTCAAGCCGAGGATCGACTCACACCACGGTGTCACGTGGGACAAGCCCTGAGGGAAAGCCTCGTGGGAAAGCTTCTTGGAAAGCCTCGAGGGAAAGACACAGATCCCTTGATCCACGCGAAGGAAGCGTGACACTGCTGCTACAGCTCGGGAGGAAAGCCGCCCGAGCATGCCTCAGTCGAGACGAGTCTGACTCCCCTGGGGAGACTCCAGAAGTACCCCCAAGATCCATGTCGGCACTGGAGAGGAATCCTCAGGTTCCGGCACTGACTCCACACAAGGTCTTAG
>NW_017200301.1:0-7042 GCF_001704415.2 Capra hircus
TGAGGTCCCCGTCGTTAAGTCAGAGCACCTGCCGCAACTCGAGAAAATCCAGGAGGTTCTCCCCTCCAGGCGAGATGAGGCCCATTTCCGCTGAGGCGTCTCGAGGCTAATCACACCTAAACTCTGGAACTTCCAAAGGGTCCTTCACACCCTTGCTGCAACTCAAGAAGTTCCACGACATACCCGACTCACTCGAGAGGAAGCACGACGAGTTCCCCCACATCCAGAGGAGCCCCGTTTCCGCCTCCTAGCTCGAGAGGACGGATCCTTTCCCTGCGTTGTCGGGAAAGAATTCCCGGCGTTCCCATCGCATCTCAAGTGGAGGCGCTCTCCACAGGGAAAGGCGAGAGGAACTCCAGGTCGTGCACATTCCCAGAGTCCCCCAGATGTCTCAGTCCATTCCAGGGAAACTGTTTTCCCTGCACTGCCTCGACTTTCAAGCCGAGGATCGACTCACACCACGGTGGCACGTGACAGCCCTGTGGGAAAGCGTCGTGGGAAGCCTTTGGGAAAGCCTCGAGGGAAAGCCACAGATCCCTTGATCCACTCGAAGGAAGCGTGACACTGCTGCTAAAGCTGGGGAGGAAAGCGCATGTGCATGCCCCCACTCGAGACGAGGACTGACTCCCCTGGGGAGACTCCAGAAGTACCCCAAGATCCATGTCAGCACTGGAGAGGAATCCTCAGGTTCCGGCACTGACTCCACACAAGGTCTTAGGCCCAGCATCGACAGGAGAGGAACCCGAGAGGCCCCCGAGCCACCGAGAAACTCGCATGGGGACTGGCCTTTCCTGAGGCCACCAGAGAGGGTCCCTGAGGTCCCCGACGTAAGTCGAGAGGACCTGCCGCAACTCGAGAAAATCCAGGAGATTCTCCCTCCAGGCGAGATGAGGCCCATTTCCCCTGAGGCGTCTCGAGGCTAATCACACCTAAACTCTGGAACTTCCAAAGGGTCCTTCACACCCATGCTGCAACTCAAGAAGTTCCACGACATACCCGACTCCACTAGAGAGGAAGCACGAGAGTCCCGCCCACATCCAGAGGAGCCCCGTTTCCGCCTCCTAGCTCGAGAGGACGGATCCTTTCCCGCGTTGTCGGGAAAGAATTCCCGGCGTTCCCATCGCATCTCAAGTGGAGGCGCTCTCCACAGGAAAGGCGAGAGGAACTCCAGGGACGTGCCACCATTCCCAGAGTCCCCCAGATGCCTCAGTCCATTCCAGGGAAACCAGTTTTCCCTGCACTGCCTCGACTTTCAAGCCGAGGATCGACTCACAACACGGTGGCACGTGGGACAGCCCTGTGGGAAAGCCTCAGGGGGAAAGCCTTTGGGAAAGCCTCGAGGGAATGCCCCAGATCCCTTGTTCCACGCGAAGGGAGCGTGACATTGCTGCCTACAGCTCGGGAGAAAGGGCACGTGCATGACCCAACTCCGAGACGAGGATTGACTTCCCTGGGGAGATTCCAGAAGTACCCAAAGATCCATGTCAGCACTGGAGAGGAATCCTCAGGTCCTGGCACCGACTCCACACAAGGTCTTAGGCCCGGCATCGACGGGGAGAGAATCCCGAGACGCCCCGAGTAACTCGCAAGGAAATTTCCTTTACCGATGCCCCACCAGGGCGCGTTCCCTGAGGTCCCCGTCGTAAGTCCAGTGCACCTGACAAACTCGAGAAAATCCAAGAGGTTCTGCCCCTCCAGGCGAGATGAGGCCCATTTCCGCTGAGGCGTCCTGAGGCTAATCACACTGACCTCTGGAACTTCCAAGGATCCTTCACACCTTTGCTGCAACTCAAGAAGTTCCCTGACATACCCGTCTCCACTCGAGAGGAAGCACGAGAGTCCCGACCACATCCAGAGGAGCCCCGTTTCCACCTCCTAGCTCGAGAGGAGGGATCCTTTCCCTGCGTGCTCCGAGAACGAATTCCGGCGTTCCTGTCGCAACTCAAGAGGAGGCGCTCTCCACAGGAAAGGCGAGAGGAACTCCGGGGTCATGCCACCATTCCCAGAGTCCCCCAGATGTCTCAGTCCATTCCAGGGAAACTGTTTTCTCTGCACTGTTTTGACTTTCAAGCGAGGATAGACTCACACCACGGTGGCACGTGGGACAGCCCTGTGGGAAAGCCTCGTGGGAATGCCACAGATCCTTGTTCCACGTGAAGGAAAGGGTGACACTGCGGCTACAGCTCGGGAGGAAATCGCACGTGCATGCCCCCAACTCGAGGACGAGGACTGACTCCGCTGGGAGACTCCAGAAGTACCCAAGATCCATGTCAGAACTGGAGAGGAAACCTCAGGTCTGGCACCGACTCCACACAAGGTCTTAGGCCCCGATATCGACTGGAGAGGAATCCGAGAGATCCCCGAGAGGCCCCCGAGCAACTCGCAAGGGGACTGGCCTTTCCTGAGGCCACCAGAGCGGGTCCCTGAGGTCCCCGTCGTAAGTCGAGAGCACCTGCCTTAACTCGAGAAAATCCAGGAGGTTCTCCCCTCCAGGCGAGATGAGGCCCATTTCCGCTGAGGCGTCTCGAGGCTAATCACACCTAAACTCTGGAACTTCGCAAAGGGTCCTTCACACCCTTGCTGGAACTCAAGAAGTTCCACAACATTCCCGATTCCACTCGAGAGGAAGCACGAGAGTCCCGCCCACATCCAGAGGAGCCCCGTTTCCGCCTCCTAGCTCGAGAGGTGGGATCCTTTCTGCGTGGTCGGGAAAGAATTCCCGGCGTTCCCGTCGCATCTCAAGAGGAGGCGCTCTCCACAGGAAAGGCGAGAGGAACTCCAGGTCGTGCCACCATTCCAGAGTCGCCCAGATATCTCAGTCGCATTCCAGGGAAAACTGTATCCCTGCACTGCCTCAACTTTCAAGCCCGAGGATCGACTCACACCACGGTGGCACGTGGACAGCCCTGTGGGAAAGCCTCGTGGGAAAACCTCTGGGAAAGCCTCGAGGGAAGCCACAGATCCCTTGATCCACTCGAAGGGAAGCGTGACACTGCTGCTACAGCTGGGGAGGAAAGCGCATGTGCATGCCCCCACTCGAGACGAGGACTGACTCCCCTGGGGAGACTCCAGACGTACCCAAGATCCATGTCAGCACTGGAGAGGATTCCTCAGGTTCCGGCACTGACTCCACACAAGGTCTTAGGCCCAGCATCGAACGGGAGAGGAAACCCAAGAGGCCCCCGAGAGGCCACCGAGTAACTCGCATGGGGACTGGCCTTTCCTGAGGCCACCACACAGGGTCCCTGAGGTCCCGACGTAAGTCGAGAGCACCTGCGCTACTCGAGAAAATCCAGGAGGTTCTCCCCTCCAGGCGAGATGAGGCCCATTTCCGCTGAGGCGTCTCCAGGCTAATCACACCTAAACTCTGGAACTTCCAAAGGGTCGCTTCACACCCATTGCGGCAACTCAAGAAGTTCCACGACAATACCCGACTCCACTAGAGAGGAAGCACGAGAGTCCGCCACATCCAGAGGAGCCCCGTTTCGCGCCTACTTAGCTCGAGAGGACGGATCCTTTCCCCGCGTTGTCGGAAAGAATTCCCGGCGTTCCCATCGCATCTCAAGTGGAGGCGCTCTCCACAGGAAAGGCGAGAGGAACTCCAGGGTCGTGCCACATTCCAGAGTCCCCCAGATGTCTCAGTCCATTCCAGGGAAACCTGTTTTCCCTGCACTGCCTCGACTTTCAAGCCGAGGATAAACTCACACCACGGTGGCACGTGGGACAGCCCTGTGGGAAAGCGTCGTGGGAAAGCCTCGTGGGAAAGCCTCGAGGGAAAGCCACAGATCCCTTGATCCACTCGAAGGAAGTGACACTGCTGCTAAAGCTGGGAGGAAAGTGCATGTGCATGCCCCCACTCGAGACGAGGACTGACTCCCCTGGGGAGACTCCAGACGTACCCCAAGATCCATGTCAGCACAGGAGAGGAATCCTCAGGTTCCGGCACTGACTCCACACAAGGTCTTAGGCCCAGCATCGACAGGAGAGGAAACCGAGAGGCCCCGAGAGGCCACGAGAAACTCGCATGGGGACTGGCTTTCCTGAGGCCACCAGAGAGGGTCCCTGAGGTCCCCGACGTAAGTCGAGAGGACCTGCCGCAACTCGAGAAAATCCAGGAGATTCTCCCCTCCAGGCGAGATGAGGCCCATTTCCCTGAGGCGTCTCGAGGCTAATCACACCTAAACTCTGGAACTTCCAAAGGGTCCTTCACACCCATGCTGCAACTCAAGAAGTTCCACGACATACCCGACTCCACTAGAGAGGAAGCACGAGAGTCCCGCCCACATCCAGAGGAGCCCCGTTTCCGCCTCCTAGCTCGAGAGAGGGATCCTTTCCCTCCGTGTTCGGAAAGAATTCCTAGTGTTCCCGTCGCATCTCAAGAGGAGGCGCTCTCCACAGGAAGGCGAGAGGAACTCCAGGATCGGCCCCCATTCCCAGAGTCCCCCAGATTTCTCAGTTTAATCCAGGGAAACCTGTTTTCCCTACACTGCTTCGACTTTCAAGCCGAGGATCAACTCACACCACGGTGGCACGTGGGACAGCCCTGTGGGGAAGCCTCGTGGGAAAGCCTTGTGAGAAAGCCTCGAGGGAAAGCCACAGATCCCTTGATCCACGCGAAGGGAAGCGTGACACTGTGCTACAGCTCGGGAGAAAAGCGCACGTGAATGCCCCCAAACGAGACGAGGACTGACTTCCCTGGGGAGACTCCAGAGTATTTCAGGATCCATGTCAGCACTGGAGAGGATGCCTCAGGTCCCGGCACCGACTCCACACAAGGTCTTAGGCCCGGGCATCGACGGGAGAGGAATCCCGAGAGCCCCGAGCAACTCGCATGGGACTGGCCTTTCCTGAGGCCACCAGAGCGGGTCCCTGAGGTCCCCGTCGTAAGGCGAGAGCACCTGCCGCAACTCGAGAAATTCCAGGAGGTTCTCCCCTCCAGGCGAGATGAGGCCCATTTCCGCTGAGGCATCTCGAGGCTAATGACACCTAGCCTCTGGAACTTCCAAAGGGTCCTTCACACCCTTGCTGCAACTCAAGAAGTTCCCCGACATACCCGTCTCCACTCGAGAGGAAGCACGAAAGTCCCGCCCACATCCAGAGAAGCCCATTTCCGTGTCCTAGCTCGAGAGGAGGATCCAATCGCTGGGTGTACGGGAAAGAATTACCGGCGTTCCTGTCGCATCTCAAGAGGAGGTGCTCTCCCACAGGAAAGGCGAGACGAACTCCAGGGTCGTGCCACCATTCCCAGAGACTCCCCCAGATGTCTCATTTCATTCCAGGGAAAACTGATTTCCCTGCACTGCCTCTACTTTCAAGTCGAGGATCGACTCACGCCACGGTGGCTGTGGGACAGCCCTGTGCGAAAGCCTCGAGGGAAAGCCACAGATCCCTTGATCCACGCGAAGGAAAGCTCGACACTGCTGCTACATTCGGGGAAAGCTCATGTGCTGGCCCCCACTCGAGACAAGGACTGACTCCCCTGGGGAGACTCCAGAAGTACCCCAAGATTCATGTCAGCACTGGAGAGGAATCCTCAGGTTCCGGCACGGACTCCACACAAGGACTTAGGCCCAGCATCGACGGAAGAGGAATCCCGAGAGGCCCCCGAGCAACTCGCATGGGGACTGGCCTTTCCTGAGGAAACCAGATCGGGTCCCTAAAGTCCCCTTCGTAAGTCCAGAGCACCTGCCGCAACTGGAGAAAATCCAGGAGGTTTTCCCCTCCAGGCGAGATGAGGCCCATTTCCGCTGAGGTGTCTCGAGGCTAATCACAGCTAACTTCTGGAACTTCCAAAGGGTCATTCACACCCTTGCTGCAACTCAATAAGTTCCCCGACATACCCGTCTCCACTTGAGAGGAAGCACGAGAGTCCGATCACATCCAGAGGAGCCCCGTTTCCGCCTCCTAGCTCTTGAGGAGGGAACCTTTCACTGCGTGTTCGGGAAAAATTCCGGGCGTTCCCCTCGCATCTCAAGAGGAGGCGCTCTCCACAGGAAAGGCGAGAGGAACTCCAGGGGTCGTGCCACGATTCCCAGAGTCCCCAGATGTCTCAGTCCATTCCAGGGAAACCTGTTTTCCCTGCACTGCCTCGACTTTCAAGCCGAGGATAGACTCACACCACGGTGGCACGTGGGACAGCCCTGTGGGAAAGTCTCGTGGGAAAGCCTCGAGGGAAAGCCACCGATCCCTTGATCCACGCGACGGGAGCATGACACTGCTGCTACAGCTAGGAGGAAAGCGCAGGTGCATGCCCCCACTCGAGACGATGACTAACTTCCCTGGGGAGACTCCAGAAGTACCCCAAGATCCATGTGAGCACTGGAGAGGAATCCTCAGGTTCCGGCACCGACTCCACACAAGATCTTAGGCCCGGCATCGAAGGAGAGGAATCCCGAGAGGCCCCCGAGCAACTCGCATGGGGACTGGCCTTTCCTGAGGCCACCAGAGCGTGTCCCTGAGGTCCCCGTCGTAAGTCGAGAGCACCTGCCGCAATTCGAGAAAATCCAGGAGGTTCTCCCCTCCAGGCGAGATGAGGCCCATTTCAGCTGAGAGGTCTCGAGGCTAATCACACCTTACCTCTGAACTTCCTAAGGGTCCTTCACAACCTTGCTGCAACTCAAGTAGTTCCCGACGTACCCGTCTCCACTCGAGAGGAAGCACGAGAGTCCCGCCCACATGCAGAGAGCCCCCGTTTGCGCCTCCTAGCTCGTGAGGAGGGATCCTTTCCCTGCGTGGTTGGAAAGAATTCCCGGCGATCCCGGCGCATCTCATGAGGAGAAGCATTCTCCACAGGACAGGCGCAGAGGAACTCCAGGGTCGTGCATTCCCAGAGTTCCCCCAGATGTCTCAGTCCATTCCAGGGAACCTGTTCTCCCTGCAGTGCCTCGACTTTCTAGCGAGGATCGACTCACACCACGTGGGTACGTGGGACAGCCCTGTGGGAAAGCCTCGTGGGAAGCCTAGGGAAAACTCTAGGGAAAGCCACAGATCCCTTGATCCACGCGAAGGAAGCGTGACACTGCTGCTACAGCTCGGCAGGAAA
>NW_017200302.1:0-7042 GCF_001704415.2 Capra hircus
ATGTCTCAGTCCATTCCAGGGAAAACTGTTTTCCCTGCACTGCCTCGACTTTCAAGCCGAGGATCGACTCACACCACGGTGGCACGTGGGACAGCCCTGTGGGAAACCTCCTGGGAAAGCATCGAGGGAAAGCCACAGCTCCCTTGATCCACGTGAAGGGAAGCGTAACACTCCTGCAGGAGCTCGCGGAGGAAAGCGCACGTGCCTGCCCCACTCGAGTCGAGGTCTGACTCCCCTGAGGAGACTCCAGAAGTACCCCAAGATCCATGTCAGCACTGGAGAGGAATCCTCAGGTTCTGGCATCGACTCCACACAAGGTCTTAGGCCCGGCATCGACGGGAGAGGAATCCTGAAAGGCCCCTTGCAAACTCCATGGGCACTGGCCTTTCGTGAGGCCACAGAGCGGGTCCCTGACGTCCCTGTCGTAACTCGAGAGACCCTGCCCAACTCTAGAAAATCCAGGAGGTTCTCCCCTCCAGGCGAGATGAGGCCCATTTCCTCGGAGGCGTCTGGAGGCTCATCACACCTAAACTCTGGAAATTCAAAAGGGTCCTTGGCTGCAACTCAAGAAGTTCCCCGACATACCCGTCTCCACTCGAGAGGAAGCACGAGGGTCCCGCCCACATCCAGAGGAGACCCGTTTTGGTATCGAAGCTCGACATGAGGGATCCTTTCCCTGCTTGGTCAGGAAATAATACCGCCATTCCGCTCGCTTTTCAAGGGGAAGCGCTCTCCACAGGAAAGGCGAGAGGAACTCCAGGGTTGTGCACGATTCCAGAGTCGCCCAGATGTCACAGTCCATTCCAGAGGAAACTTTTTTCCTGCACTGCCTCGAATTTCACGGCGAGGATCGACTCACACCACGGTGGCACGTGGGATAGCCCTGTGGGAAAGCCTCGTGGAAATCCTCTTGGGAAAGCCTCGAGGGAAAGCCACAGATCCTTGACCACGCGAAGGGAAGCGTGACACTGCTGCTCATCTCGGAGGAAAAGCGCACGTGCATGCCCCACTCGAGACAAGGACTGACTCCCCTGGGGAGACTCCAGAAGTACCCCAAGATCCATGTCAGCACTGGAGAGGAATCCTCAGGTTCTGGCACCATCTCCACACAAGTCTTAGGCCCGGCATCGACGGGAGAGGAATCCCGAGGAGCCCCCGAGCAATTCGCATGGGGACTGGTCTTTCCTGAGGCCACCAGAGCAGGTCCCTGAGGTCCCGGTCGTAAGTTCTGAGCACCTGCCTCAACTGGAGAAATCCAGGTGTTCTTCCCTCCAGGCGAGATGAGGCCCATTTCCGCTGTGCATATCCAGGCTAATCACACCTAACCTCTGGAACTTCCAAAGGGTCCTTCACAACCTTGCTGCAACTCAAGAAACTCCCCGACATACCCGTCTCCAGTGGAGAGGAAGCACGAGAGTCCCGCCCACATACAGAGGAGCCCCGATTCCGCCTCCTAGTTCGAGAGGAGGGATCCTTTCCTGCGTGGTCGGAAAGAATTCCCGGCGTTCCCCATCGAATCTCAAGAGGAGGCGCTCTCCACAGGAAAGGCGAGAGGAAATCCAGGTTCGTGCCACCATTCCAGAGTCACCCAGATGTCTCTGTCCATTCCAGGGAAACCTGTTTTCCCTGCAATGCCTCGACTTTCAAGCCGAGGATCGACTCACACCACGGTGGCACGTGGGACAGCCCTGTTCGTGGGAAAGGAAAGGCTCGTGGGAAAGCCTCGAGGGAAAGCCACTGATCCTTGAACCACGCGAAGGGAAGCGTACACTGCTGCTAAGCTCGGGAGGAAAGCGCACGTGCCTGCCCCACTCGAGTCGAGGACTGACTCCCCTGGGGAGACTCCAGAAGTACCTCAAGATCCATGTCACACTGGAGAGGAATCCTCAGGTTCCGGCACCGACTCCACACAAGGTCTTAGCCCCGGCATCGATGGACACGTATCCCGAGAGGCCCCGAGCAACTCCATGGGGACTGGCCTTCCCTGAGGCCCCCAGTGCGGGTCCCTGAGGTCCCGTCGTAGTTCGAGCAGCCTGCCACAACTCGAGAAAATCCAGGAGGTTCTCCCCTCCAGCGAGATGAGGCCCATTTCCGCTGAGGCGTCTCGAAGCTAATCACACCTAACCTCTGGAACTTCCAAAGGGTCCTTCACACCCTTGCTGCAACTCAAGAAGTTCCCCGACATACCCGTCTCCACTCGAGAGGAAGCACGAGAGTCCCGCCCACATCCAGAGGAGCCCTTTTCCCCTCATAGCTCGAGAGAGGGATCCTTTCACTGTGTGTCGGGAAAGAATTCCGGGGTTCCCGTCGCATCTCCAGAGAGGCGCTCTCCACAGGAAAGGCGAGAGGAACTCCAGGTTCGTGCCACCATTCCAGAGTCCCCCAGATGTCTCAGTCCATTCCAGGGAACCTGGTTTCCCTGCACTGCCTCGACTTTCAAGCCGAGGATCGACTCACACCACGGTGGCACGTGGGACAGCCCTGTGGGAAAGCCTCGAAGGAAAGCCTCGAGGGCTAGCCACAGATCCCTTGATCCACGTGAAGGGACACGTGACACTGCTGCTACAGCTCGGGAGGAAAGCTCACGTGCATGCCCCACTCGAGACGAGGACTGACTCCCCGGGAGACTCCAGAAGTACCCCAAGATGCATGTCAGCACTGGAAAGGTGTCCTCAGGTTCCGGCACCGACTCCACACAAGGTCGTAGGCTCCAGCATCGACAGGAGAGGAATTCCGAGAGGCCCCGAGAGCTCGCTTGGGACTTGCCTTTCCTGAGGCCACCAGTGCGGGTCCCTGAGGTCCCCGTCGTATGTCGAGAGCACCTGCCGCAACTCGAGAAAATCAGGAGGTTCTCCCTTCCAGGCGAGCTGAGGCCCATTTCCGCTGAGGCATCTCGATGCTAATCACACCTAACCTAAGGAACTTTCAAAGGGTTCTTCACACCCTTGCTGCAACTCAAGAAGTTCCCCAACATACCCGTCTCCACTCGAGATGAAGCACGAGAGTCCCGCCCACATCTAGAGGAGCCCCGTTTCCACCTCCTAGCTCGAGACGGGGGATCCTTTCAGTGCGTGGTCGGGAAAGAATTCCCGGTGTTCCCGTCGCATCTCAAGAGGAGGCGCTCTCCACAGGAAAGGCGAGAGGAACTCCAGGGTCGTGCCACCATTCCGAGAGTCCCCCAGATGTCTCAGTCCATTCCAAGGAAACCTGTTTTCCCTGCACTGCCTCGACTTTCAAAAAGCTGATCAACTCACACCACGGTGGCACGTGAGATAGCCCTGTGGGAAAGCCTCGTGGGAAAGCCTCGTGGGAAAGCCTCGTGGGAAAGCCTCGAGGGAAACCCACAGATCCCTTGATCCACGCGAAGGGATGCATGACACTACTGCTACAGCTCAGGAGGACAGTGCACGTGCATGCCCCCACTCGAGACGAGGACTGACTCCCTTGGGGAGACTCCAGAAGTACCACAAGATCCATGTCAGAACTGGAGAGGAATCCTCAGGATCCGGCACCGATTCCACACAAGGTCTTAGGCCCCCGGCATCGACGGGAGAGGAATCCCGAGAGGCCCCAAGCAACTCGCATGGGAACTGGCCTTTCCTGAGGCCAGCAGAGCGGGTCCCTGAGGTCCCCGTCGTAAGTCGAGAGCACCTGCCGCAACTCGACAAAATCCAGGTGGTTCTCCCTTCCAGATGAGAAGAGGGCCATTTCCGCTGAGGCGTCTTGAGGGCTAATCACACCTAACTTCTGGAACTTCCAAAGGGTCCTTCACACCCTTGCTGCAACTCAAGAAGTTCCCCAACATACCCGTCTCCATTCGAGAGGAAGCACGAGAGTCCGCCCACATCCAGAGGAGCCCCTATTCTGCCTCCTAGCTCGAGTCGGGGGATCCTTTTCCTGCGTGTTTGGGAAATAATTCCCGGTGTTTCCGTCGCATCTCAAGAGGAGGCGCACTCCACAGGAAAGGCAAGAGGAACTGCAGGGTCGTGCCACCATTTCCACAGTCCCCCAGATGTCTCAGTCCATTCCAGGGAAACCTGTTTTCCCTGCACTGCCACGATTTTCAAGCCGAGGATCGACTCTCACCATGGTTCCACGTAGGACAGCCCTGTGGGAAAGCCTCGTGGGAAAGCCTCGTGGGAAAGCCTCAAGCGAAAGCCACAGATCCCTTGATCCACGTGAAGGGAAGAGTGGCACTGCTGCTACAGCTCGGGAGGAAAGCGCACGGTGCATGGCCCCACTCAAGACAAGGACTGACTCCCCAGGAGAGACTCCAGAAGTACCCCAAGATCCATGTCAGCACTGGAGAGAAATCCTCAGGTTCCGGCACCGACTCCACACAAGGTCTTAGGCCCCGGCATCGACGGGGAGGAATCCCGAGAGGCCCCCAAGGAAGTCGAATGGGGACTGGCCTTTCCTGAGGCCTCCAGAGCGGGTCCCTAAGGTCCCCGTCGTAAGTCGAGAGCACCTGCCGCAACTCGAGAAAATCCAGGAGGTTCTCCCCTCCAGGCGAGATGAGGCCCATTGCCGCTGAGGCGTCTCGAGGCTAATCACACCTAACCTCTGGAACTTCCAAAGGGTCCTTCACACCCTTGCTGCAACTCAAGAAATTCCCCCGCATATCCGTCTCGACTCGAGAGGAAGCACGAGAGTCCCGCCCACATCCAGAGGAGCCCCGATTCCGCCTCCTAGCTCGAAAGGCGGGATCCTTTCCCTGCGTGTTTGGAAAGAATTCCCGGCATTCCCATCGCATCTCAACAGGAGGCCCTCTCCACAGGAAAGGCGAGAGGAACTCCAGGGTCGTGCCACCATTCCCAGAGTCCCCCAGATGTCTCAGTCCATTCCAGGGAAACCTGTTTTCCCTGCACTGCCTCGACTTTCAAGCCGAGGATCGACTCACACCACGGTGGCACGTGGGACAGCATTGTGGGAAAGCCTCGTGAAAAGCCTCGTGGGAAAGCCTCGAGGGGAAAGCCACAGATCCCTTGATCCACGCGAAGGGAAGCGTGACACAGCTGCTAAATCTCGGGAGGAAAACGCACGGGCATGGCCCCACTCGAGACGAGGACTGACTCCCCTGGGGGAGACTCCAGAAGTTCCCCAAGATCCATGTCAGCACTGGAGAGGAAACCTCAGGTTACGGCACCCACTCCACACAAGGTCTTAGGCCCCGGCATCAAAGGAGAGGAATCCCGAGAGGCCCCCGCAACTCGCATGAGGACTGGCTTTTCCTGAGGCCACCAGAGGGGGTCCCTGAGGTCCCCGTGGTAAGTCGAGAGCACCTGCCGTAACTCGAGAAAATCCAGGAGATTCTCCCCTCCAGGCGAGATGAGGCTCATTTCCGCTGAGGTGTTTTCGAGGCTAATCAAACCTAACCTCAGGAACTTCCAATGTGTAATTCACACCCTTGCGGCAACTCAAGAAGTTCCTCGACATACCCGTCTCCACTCGAGAGTAAGCACGAGAGTCCCGCCCACATCCAGAGGAGCCCCTTTTCCCCTCTAGCTCGAAGGAGGATCCTTTCTGTGTGTGTCGGGAAAGAATTCCGGGTTCCCGTCGCATCTCCAGAGGAGGCGCTCTCCACAGGAAAGGCGAGAGGAACTCCAGGTTCATGCCACCATTGCCAGAGACCCCAGATGTCTCAGTCCATTCCAGGGACCTGGTTTCCCTGCACTGCCTCGACTTTCAAGCGAGGATCGACTCACACCACGGTGGCACGTGGGACAGCCCTGTGGGAAAGCCTCGAAGGAAAGCCTCGAGGCTAGCCACAGATCCCTTGATCCACGCGAAGGGACACGTGACACTGCTGCTACAGCTCGGGAGGAAAGCTCACGTGCATGCCCCCACTCGAGACGAGGACTGACTCCCCTGGGGAGACTCCAGAAGTACCCCAAGATCCATGTCAGCACTGGAAAGGTGTCCTCAGGTTCCGGCACCGACTCCACACAAGGTCGTAGGCCCAGCATCGACAGGAGAGGAATTCCGAGAGGCCCCCGAGCATCTCGCTTGGGGACTTGCCTTTCCTGAGGCCACCAGTGCGGGTCCCTGAGGTCCCGTCGTAGTCGAGAGCACCTGCCGCAACTCGAGAAATCAGGAGGTTCTCCCTCCAGGCGAGATGAGGCCCATTTCCGCTGAGGCATCTCGAGGCTAATCACACCTAACCTTAAGGAACTTCAAAGGGTTCTTCACACCCTTGCTGCAACTCAAGAATTCCCCACATACCCGTCTCCACTCGAGATGAAGCACGAGAGTCCCGCCCACATCTAGAGGAGCCCCGTTTCCACCTCCTAGCTCGAGAGGGGATCCTTTCCAGTGCGTGGTCGGGAAAGAATTCCCGGTGTTCCCGTCGCATCTCAAGAGGAGGCGCTCTCCACAGGAAAGGCGAGGAACTCCAGGGTCGTGCCACCATTCCAGAGTCCCCCAGATGTCTCAGTCCATTCCAAGGAAACCTGTTTTCCCTGCACTGCCTCGACTTTCAAAAAGCTGATCAACTCACACCACGGTGGCACGTGAGTTAGCCCTGTGGGGAAAGCCTCGTGGGAAAGCCTCGTGGGAAAGCCTCGTGGGAAAGCCTCGAGGGAAACCCACAGATCCCTTGATCTACGCGAAGGGATGCATGACACTACTGCTACAGCTCAGGAGGGACAGCGCACGTGCATGCCCCACTCGAGACGAGGACTGACTCCCTTGGGGAGACTCCAGAAGTACCACAAGATCCATGTCAGAACTGGAGAGGAATCCTCAGGATCCGGCACCGATTCCACACAAGGTCTTAGGCCCCGCATCGACGGGAGAGGAATCCCGAGAGGCCCCAAGCAACTCGCATGGGAACTGGCCTTTCCTGAGGCCACCAGAGCGGGGTCCCTGAGCGTCCCCGTCGTAAGTCGAGAGCACCTGCCGCAACTCGACAAAATCCAGGGTGGTTCTCCCTTCCAGATGAGAATGAGGGCCATTTCCGCTGAGGCGTCTGAGGCTAATCACACCTAACTCTGGAACTTCCAAAGGGTCCTTCACACCCTTGCTGCAACTCAAGAAGTTCCCC
>NW_017200303.1:0-19402 GCF_001704415.2 Capra hircus
TCTTAGAAACCTGCCTTGGCAATGACTCTCTCAGAAACATGATTGAACAGCCGTTTGGAGCTTCCTTTGACCCCTGGGAGGGAGGGAGCCCTCCCTGAGCACAGGGCCTCAGGGGCCATGGCCAATGAAAAAGAATCTCCCAGCAAGTGCTTTTCAGCCCTGTGTGACTCTCAGCCCACAGGAGGCTGAGAAAACTCTCTTCCTTGGAGGAAGGAAAGGCAGCCCAAGAGTGTGTTTTCAGGCCTGTATCTTGCAGCAAGTGTTTGGCTTGTTAGACAGAAGACCTGCAGGCCTGTTCCAACAGACTCAATTCCAGAATCAGGGCCTTGTGTCTCCCTGCAGTTTCCTGGCCTTGCAAACACATTCCTAGGTGAGAGCAGTCCTGCCCATGGGGACTGCTGCGGGAGTGTGTCTGAGGGGGCCAGGTGTCATGCTGGGGTCACCTGGTCGAGGGCACCTTGCACTCCAATGGACCCCAGGCAAGGAGTTGCAGGCCACCACCTTGCTTCTGAAATCCCAAAATGGGGAGCAAAGCTCGCTCTGTCAGAGGGAAGAAAACAGCAACAGGATGGATTTTCAAGCAGTTGCTAGGCTGTACTGCGTTAGGGCTCCAAGGAAGGAAAATGCGAATTTTAGCCCCTACGACTGGTATCCAGGTGGGCTCCCAGGATGATTTCCCCGCAGGATCCAAGAACGTTCCAGACAGACCTGGGCTCACTAGCTCCCTCCTGCAGAGGAAACATGAGAGAACAGCTGTTTGGAGGTTGCTTTGACTTCCCCTGGGAGGGTAGGATCCCTCCCTGGGTGCAGGGCCTCAGGGGCCATTGCCGCTGAGAAATGCCCTCTAAGCCAGACCTTTGCAGCCTTGTATGACTCAGCACGGAGGAGACTGGAAAAGCTCTCTTCCTTGGAGGAAGGAAAGGCAGCCCCAGAGAGTGTGTTTTCACACCTGTATCTTGCAGCAAGTGTTTGGCGTCTCAGACGTCAGACCTCCAGGCCTGCTCCAACGGCCTCAGTTCCAGAGTCAGGGCCGTGTGTCTCCCTGCATTTTCTGAGCCTTGGGAACACATTCCTAGGTCAGAACAGTCCTGCCCATGGGAAGGAGCTGCGGAGTGTGTCTGAGGGGGTCGGGTGCCATGCTGGGGTCCAATAGACCCGGTACCTCCAATAGACCCCAGGACAACAGCGGTGGGGCTCCCCCTGGCTTCCGAAATGCCAAAGCGAGAAGCAAAGCTAGCTCTATCAGAAGGAAGAAAATAGCAATGCATGGATGTTCAGGCTGTTGCTGGGCCGCACCACTTCAGGGTCCCCCCGAGAGGAACAGGCGCCCTGTGGCCCCTAGGTCCGATATGCAGGTTAACACACAGGGTGTGTCCCCATAGGAGCAAGAATTTTCCTGACAGACCTAGGCTCACTAGAGCTCTCCCACCGGGCAAAAGGGTAGAACAGACTGTGGATGTGACTCTGCCTTTCCAGCGAGCATGGGGCCTCCTACGGCCCCGGGCTCCAGGGAAAATTGTCCTGAAAAATGACCTCAAGAAGCGCTTTTCCAGCAGGCTGGGATGCGAGTTCACAGGATGCGGGGAAAGTGATCGTCCTTCAGGGAAGAAGAGGCAGCCACCCAGTGTGTGTTTGCAAGCCTGTATTTGGAAGAAACTGGTTAGCTCCTTCAAGGGGAGACCTCCAGGTCTGCTCAGAGGACCGAAATTCCAGAGCAGCACCATGCATCTCCCCTGTCCTTTCTGAGCCTTGGAAAGACATTTCTAGCTTATAGCGGTATTGCTCATGAAGAAGCAGGATGCAGGAATGTGTCAGACATGACTGGGTGCCTTCCTGGGTTCAGCTCCGTGAGGGGCATTTCCACTCAAAGTAGGTCCCATGCCTCCTTGGGAGGAAGTGGGCCCGCTTGCCTCCAAATTGCCAAAGGCTGGAACAAAGCTAGTTCTATCAGAGTAAGAAAAGAGCAATTGGATGGATGTGGAAGCTGTTGCTGGGCCGCACTGCTTCAGGCCCCCCACCCTCCGCCCCCGAGAGAAACAGGCGCCTGTGGCCCCTAGGTCCTGGATGCAGTTCACACATAGAATGTGTCCCCATAGGAGCCAAGAATTTTCCTGACAGACCTAGGCTCACTAGAGCTCTCCTACAGAGCAAAGGGGATGGACAGATGTGTGGCTGTGGCTCTGCCTTTCCCTGGGAGTGTGGAGCCGCTCCTATGGCCCCGGGCTCCAGGGGAAATTGCCCCTGAATAATGACCTCCAAGAAGCGCTTTTCCAACTGGCTGAGACATGGAGTTCTCAGGATGCAGGGAAAGCGAGTGTCCTTCGGGGAAGCAAAGGCAGTCACCTGTTATCATGACTTACTAGAATAGTAGGTACCTTCTCCGGTTGGGCAGAGGCCTTCCCTACCTGATCTGAAAAAGAAAATGAAGTAGCTCGCTGATTTGAGAAATAATTCCCAGACTTGGGTTTCCAACCAGTATAGAATCCGACAATGGCCCTGTCTTTGTAGCCGCGTTAATTAACAGGTATGTGAGCTCTAAATATCAGTGGAAATTACATACAGCATATAGGCCCCAGTGTTCTGGAATGGTGGAAAGAAACAACCAAACTCTTGAAGAGACACTTTCAAAATGGATCATAGAGACTGACTGTACATGGATGGGCTTGCTTCCGGCAGACTTACTCATATTACGGGTAACCCACGTTCCCACAGTTGTTGTCCTTATGAAATTTTCTATGGGAGACCCCTGCCACAGTGAGGCAGTGTTAGCAGATTTACCACAAGTAAGGGGGTGGGATTTCACAGCAGATGGAACAATTAGGTAAGGTAATAAATCAGGTAACTAAGTTTGTATAAAAAAGAATCTCATTCCCCTTGAGGAACAGATTCATGAATTTGTGCTCAGTGATCAGGTGTGCTCAATGACTGGAAACACAATTCCTTGGCCTGACATTGGAAAGTCCTTATACTGTTGTTTTAGCCACAATTCTGAAAGAGATGGAATACAGACCACCTAACCTGCCTCTTGAGAAATCTGGATGAAGGTCAGGAAGCAACAGTTAGAGCAGGACATGGAACAACAGACTGGTTCCAAAAAGGAAAAGGAGTATGTCAAGGCTGTATATTGTCACCTGTTTATTTAACTTATATGCAGAGTACATCATGAAACATGCTGGGATGGAAGATACATGAGCTGGAATGAAGATTGCCGGTAGAAATATCAATAAACTTAGATATGCAGATGACACCACCATTATGGCAGAACGTGAAGAGGAACGGGTATGTCGGGGAACTTCTTGAGTTGCAGCAAGGTGTGAAGGACCCTTTGGAAGTTCCAGAGGTTAGGTGTGTTAGTCTCGAGATGCCTCAGCAAAATGGGCCTCATGTCGCCTGGAAAAGAGAGGCTCCTGGATATTCCAGTTTCACAGGTGCTCTCGAGTTACCATGGGACTTCAGGGACCCGCTCTGGCGGCCGCAGGAAATGCAGTCATCATGCGTGTTGCTAGGGCTCTTGTGATTCCTCTCCCGTCGATGCCGGGCCTAAGACCTTGTGTGGAGTCGGGCGGGAGCTGAGGATTCCTCTCCAGTGCTGACATGGATTTTGGGGTACTTCTGGAGTCTCCACAAGGGAGTCAGCTCGTCTCGAGTGGGGCATGAGCGTGCCCTTTCCTCCCATGCTGTAGCAGCAGTGTCACGCTTCCCCTTGCGTGGACCAAGGGATCTGTGGCTTTCCCTCGAGTCTTTCCCACGAGGCTTTCCACAGGGCTGTCCCACGTGTCACGGTGGTGTGAGTCGATCCTCGCATGAAAGCCGAGCAGTGCAGGGAAAACAGGTTCCTGTGGAATGGACTGAGACACTGGGGCGTCTTGGAATGGTGCACGACCCTGCAGTTCCTCTCCCCTTTCCTTTCGAGAGCGCTCCTCTTGAGATGCGATGGAATGCCGGGAATTCTTTCCCGACCAAGCAGGGAAAGGATCCCTCCTCTCGAGCTACTTGCCGGAAACGGAGCTCCTCTGGATGTCGGCCGGGACCCTCGTGCTTCCTCTTGAGTGGAGACGGGTATGCCAGGGAACTTCTTGAGTTGCAGCATGACTGTGAAAGACTCTTTGGAAGTTCCAGAGGTCACGTGTGATTAGCCTCCAGACACCTCAGGGGAAAAGGGCCTCATCTCGCCTGCAGGGAGAACCTCCTGGATTTTACCGAGTTGCGGCAGGTGCTCTCGACTTACGACGGGGACCTCATGGACCCGCTCTGGTGACCTCAGGAAAGGCCAGTCCCATGCGAGTTGCTAGAGGCCTGTCGCTATTCCTCTCCCGTTGATGCCAGGCCTAAGACCTTGTGTGGAGTCGGGGCTGGAACCTGAGGATTCCTCTCCAGGGCTGACATGCATCTTGGGTACTTCTGGAGTCTCCCCAGGGGAGTCAGTCCTAGTTCGAGTGGGGCATGCACGTGCGCTTTCCTCCGTGCTGTAGCAGCAGTGTCACGCTTCCCTTCGCGTGGATCAAGGGATCTGTGGCTTTCCCTCGAGGCTTTCCCACGAGGCTTCCCACAGGCTCTCCCACGTACCACCGTGGTGTGAGTCGATCCTCGGCGTGAAAGTCGAAGCAGTGCAGGGAAAACAGGATCCTCTGCAATGGACTGAGACATCTGGGGCACTCTTGGAATGGTGGCACTACCCATGAGTTCCTCTCGCTTCCTGTGCAGCGGCCTCCTCTTGAGATGCATCGGAAACGTCGGGATTCTTTCCGAGGAAGCAGGGAAGGATCCCTCATCTCGAGTTTGGAGGCGGAAACGGAGCTCCTCTGGAGTGGCCGGACCCTCGTGCTTCCTCTGGAGTGGAGACCGGTATGTCGGGAACTTCTTGAGTTGTAGCAAGGTGTGTAGGACCTTTGAAGTTCCAGAGTTTAGGTGTGATTACTCTCGAGACGCCGCAGAGAAAATGGGCCTCATCTCGATGGAGCAGAGAACCTCCTGGATTTTCTCGAGTTGAGGCAGGTGCTCTCGCTTACGACCGTGACCTCAGGGACAGTGAAGCAGATGTGTCACGCTTCCCGTCGCGGGATCAAGGGATCTGTGCTTTCCCTCGAGGCTTTCCCACGAGGCTTTCCACAGGGCTGTCCCACGTGCCACCATGGTGTGAGTGGATCTCGGCGTGAAAGTCGAGGCAGTGCAGTGAAAACAGGTTCCTCTGAAATGGACTGAGACATCTGGGGACTCTTGGAATGGTGGCACGACCCTGGAGTTCCTCTCGTCTTTCCTATTGAGAGCCCTTGCTCTTGAGATGCACGGAATGCCGAAAAATCTTTCCTGACTAAGCAGGATAGATCCTTCATCTCGAGCTGCCAGGCGGAAACGGGGTTCCTCTGAATGTGGCGGACCCTCGTGCTTCCTCTCGTGTGGAGACGGGTATGTCGGGGAACTCTTGAGTTGAAGCAAGACCCTTTGAATTTCCAGAGTTTAGGTGTGATGAGCCTCCAGACACCTCAGAGGAAATGGGCCTCATCTCGCCTGGAGGGAGAACTCCTGGAT
The DNA here is from genome assembly GCF_001704415.2 of Capra hircus. Taxonomy (NCBI): domain Eukaryota; kingdom Metazoa; phylum Chordata; class Mammalia; order Artiodactyla; family Bovidae; genus Capra; species Capra hircus. The sequence goes on from NW_017200303.1 coordinate 5,530, forward strand.
TTTCTAGAGTTGGGCAGGACTCTCGAGTTACGACGGGGAACTCAGGACCCGCTCTGGTGGCCTCAGGAAAGGCCAGTGCCCATGGGAGTTGCAAGAGGGCCTTTCGGGACTACTTCCCGTCGATGTCGGGGCCTAAGACCTTGTGTGAGTCGGGGCTGGAAGCTGAGGATTCCTCTCCAGTGCTACCATGGATCTTGGCGTACTTCTGGAGTCTCCCCTGGGGAGTCAGTGCTCATCTCGTGTGGGGCATGCACGTGAGCTTTCCTCACGAACTGTAGCAGCAGTGTCACACTTCCCGTCGCATGGATCAAGGGATCTGTGGCTTTCCCTCGACGCTTTACCAAGAGGGTTTCCACAGGTCTGTCCACGTTCCACCGTGGTGTGAGTCGATCCTCGGCGTGAAAGTCGAGGCAGTGCAGGGAAAACAGGTTCCCTGGAATGGACTGAGACATCTGGGGAACGCTGGGAATGGTGGCACGACCCTGGAGTTCCTCTCGCCTTTACTGTGTAGATCGCCTCCTCTTGAGATGCGATGTGAATGCCGGGATTTCTTTCCGACCACGCAGGGAAATAATCCCTCCTCTCGAGCTAGGAGGCGGAAACGGGCTCCTCTGGATGTGGGAGGGACTCTCGTGCTTCCTCTCGAGTGGAGACGGGTATGTCGGGGAACTTCTTGAGTTGCAGAAAGGGTGTGAAGGACCCTTTGTAAGTTCCAGAGGTTAGGTGTGATTAGCCTCGAGACGCCTCAGCGGAAATGGGCCTCATCTCCCCTGGAGGGGAAAGCCTCCTGGATTTTCTCGAGTTGCGGCAGGTGCTCTCGACTTACGAAGGGGACCTCAGGGACCCGCCTCTGGTGGCCTCAGAAAGGCCAGTCCCATGCGAGTTGCTCGTGGCCCCTCGGGTTTCCTCTCCGACGATGCCGGGGCCTAAACCTTCTGTGGAGTCGGTGCCGAAACCTGAGGATTCCTCTCAGTGCTGACATGGATCTTGGGTACTTCTGGAGTCTCCCCAGGGGAGTCAGTCCTCGTCTCGAGTGGGGCATGCACGTGCGCTTTCCTCCCGAGCTGCAGCAGCATTGTCACGGTTCCTTCGCGTGGATCAAGGGAACTGTGGCTTTCCCTCGAGGCTTTCCCACGGAGGCTTTCCCTCGAGGCTTTCCCACAGGGCTCTCCACGTGCCACCGTGGTGTGACTCTATCCTCGGCTTGAAAGTCGAGGCAGTGCAGGGTAAACAGGTTTCCCTGGAATGGACTGAGACATCCGGGGCTTTCAGGGAATGGTGGCACAACCTGGAGTTCCTCTCACCTTTACTGTTAGAGCCCCTCCTCTTGAGATGCGACGGAACGCGGGAATTCTTTCCGGACACGCAGGGAAAGGATCCCTCCTCTCGAGCTAGAGGCGGAAACACGGCTCATCTGAATGTGAGCTGGACTCTCGTGCTTCCTCTCGAGTGGAGACGGGTATGTCGGGAACTTCTTGAGTTGAAGCAAAGGTGTGAAGACCCTTTCGAAGTTCCAGAGTTTAGGTGTGATTAGACTCGAGACATCTCAGCGGAAAAGCGGCCTCATCTCGCTGGAGGGAGAACCTCCTGGATATTCTCGAGTGCGGCAGGTGCTCTCGACTTAGGACGGGACCTCAGGGACCCGCTCTGGTGGCCTCAGGAAAGGCCAGTACCATGCGAGTTGCTCAGAGGCCTTTCGGAATTCCTCTCCCATCGATGCCAGGCCCTAAGACCTTGTGTCGTGCGGTGCCGGAACCTGAGGATTCCTCTCCAGTGCTGACATGGATCTTGGGTACTTCTGGAGTCTCCCCAGGGAGTCAGTCCTCGTCTCGAGTGGGGGCTTGCACGTGTGCTTCCTCCAGAGCTGTAGCAGCAGTGTCACGCTTCCCTTCGTGTGATCAAGGGATCAGTGCTTTCCCTCGAGCGTTTCCCACGAGGCTTTCACGAGGCTTTCCCACAGGGCTTTCCCTCGTGCAACCGTGGTGTGAGTCGATCCTCGCTTGAAAGTGGAGGCAGTGCCAGGAAAACAGGTTTCCCTGGAATGGACTGAGACATATGGGGGACTCTGGGAATGGTGGCATGACCTGGAGTTCTCTCGCCTTTCCTGTGGAGAGCGCCTCCTCTTGAGATGCGATGGGAATGCAAGGAATTCTTTCCGACCATGCACTGAAAGGATCCTCCTCTCGAGCTATGAGGCAGAAAAGGGGCTCCACTGGATATGGCGGGATTCTTGTGCTTCCTCTCAAGTGGAGAGGGTATGTCGGGGAACTTCTTGAGTGAAGCAAGGTGTGAAGACTCTTTGGAAGTTTCGAAAGTTTAGGTGTGATTAGCCTCGTGACGCCTTAGCGGAAATGGGCCTCAGCTCACCTGGAGGGGAGAACCTCCTGGATATCTCGAGTTGCGGCAGGTGCTCTCGACTTACGACCTGGACCTCAAGGACCGCTTTGGTGGCCTGAGGAAAGGCCAGTCCCCATGCGAGTTGCTCGGGTCTTCTCGGGATTCCTCTCCTGTCGATGTCGGGGCCTAAGACCTTGTGTGCAGTCGGCTACCGGAACCTGAGGATTCCTTTCAGTGCGACATGGATCTTGGGCTACTCTGGATTCTCCCAGGGATTCAGGCCTCGTCTCGAGTGGGGCATGAGCGTGCCTTTCCTCCATGCTGTAGCAGCAGTGTCACGCTTCTGCTTGCGTGGACAAGGGATCTGTGACTTTCCCTCGAGTCTTTCCCACGAGGCTCTCCACAGGGCTGTCCCACGTGTCTCGGTGGTGTGAGTCAATCCTCGGCGTTGAAGCGAGGCAGTGCAGGGAAAACAGGTTCCTATGGAATGACTGAGACATCTGGGGAGTCTTGGAATGGTGGCACGACCCTGCAGTTCCTCTCCCTTTCTTTGGAGAGCGCTCCTCTTGAGATGCGATGGGAATGCGGGAATTCTTTCCGACCAAGTAGGAAAGGATCCCTCATCTCGAGCTACGAGCCGGAAACGCGCTCCTCTGGATGTGGCGGGACCTCGTGCTTCCTCTGAGTGGAGACGGGTATGTCGGGGAACTTCTTGAGTTGCAGCATGACTGTGAAAGACTCTTTAGAAGTTCCAGAGTTCACGTGTGATTAGCCTCGAGACACCTCAGTGGAAACGGCCTCATCTCGCCTGCAGGGGAGAACCTCCTGGATTTTCTCGAGTTGCGCAGGTGCTCTCGAGTTACGACGGAGACCTCAGGACCCGCTCTGGTGACCTCAGGAAAGGCCAGTCCCCATGGAGGGGTACTAGGGGGCCTTCAGGATTCCTCTCCCGTCGATGCCGGGGCCTAAGACCTTGTGTGGAGTCTGGGACCGGAACGCTGAGGATTCCTCTCCAGTGCCTGACATGGATCTTGGCGTACTTCTGGAGTCTCCAAGCTTGCGTCGAGTCCTCGCTCGTAGTGGGGTCATGGCACGTCTGCTTTCCTCCGAGCGGGAAGCAGCAGTGTCACGCTTTCCCTTCTCGTGGATCAAGGAATTCTGTGGCTTTCCCTGGAGTCTTTCCCATGAGGCTTTCCCACAGGGCTATTCCACTTGCACCAGGGTGTGAGTCGATCCTCGGCAGTGAAAAGTCGAAACTCAGTGCAGTGGAAAACAGGAACCTCTCTTCCCCACAGTAGGGCGAATTACACTGTCCCCTTGGGCGAGGTGTCTCCAGATCACTCGCGCTGGCGGGGTTGCCCGCGGAGGTGCGGGCCTCAGGCTCCACGTGAGAAAAGCCCTAAATGGCATTAGCTGCCAGTCCAGACGCTGGCCCCTCAGGTCTCTGGCCGGAGCCTTGGGCTCCAGGCAACTCAAAGCCCTCGGCGGTGGCACTCTGGGACTGCTGTAGGGAAAGGATGCCAAGAGCCCATGGAGAAGTTGGGGAGGGGGCATGGGGGAAACGGAGGCGAGGACAGCGAGGCATCTAGGTGGAAGCGCTGGAGAGAGCGTCTGGTGTCCCGGAATGCCTCGGAGGAGCCAGCGGGGGACAGTCGAGGCCCAGGGACCTGTGGAATGTGAAAAGGCGGGAAATCCCAGAGCAAGGCAGGCTGGGAAAGGGGGCGTTGGTGGCCAATTCAAAGGGACCTTGGGGCGTTTCCTGGGCGGTGAGCTCCCTTGGCACTGCTGAGGGCCCCTGATTGATCCACCCGGGGTTGATCCCACCCCCGCTGCGAGGGAGGGCCACAAACCAAAGCGCGCGAACTGCCCGCCCACCCCAACGGGGATCTTGGCGGTCCAGGGCTCAGCCGTGCCCGGGAAAAGCCCACTCGCTCCACGGGACTCCGTCCAGGGTCTCTGCTTGGAAAGAGGCCAGGGGCGACCCCCACCATCTACCCACCCAAACCCTATTGACGTCAATGGTGGCGGAGACGCCTCCCGTTCTCCAGAGTCCTAAGCTGCTGGGTCCCCGCCCACTCGGCCAGCAGTCTGCAGCGTGCCCGTGTGCCTCTCCCACCATGGCTTGGTTCGGCTCCTCCAGCACCTCAAGCGGTACGTTTGCCCTCGGTCCCTGTGGTCGGATCACATCTCAGGGGATTTGCGGGTGGCCTGGGCAAGGGCTCTCGGCCAATGTGTTGACCCCCCTCCCACCCGAGAACGGCTGGGACCCATCGGCCAGGCCCGGGGTTCCGAGGCGTCAGGTGTGCCCAAATTCGGAGGGCGTGGCATCGTTCGTTCATCTTGCTCCTTTGGCACACACATGGCTTCTCCGTTCTCTTTTCTGGGAAGACAGTGTTGTTTCAGGGGGCGTGCTGCGGGGGGCGGGGCCGGGGTTGCGGGGTGGTGGGAGCAGGTGCTGTGCTGGGATGAGGCCCTTTATCCTCACATCTTCCTGTGGGAATGGGAGTCGGGGAGCTCTGTGGCCTTGCTGCCTTCAGTGGCTTCCTCTGCACAGGGGCCTAGTGGCTTCTGCCTTTTGTCAGGCGTTACGGGGTTTGGGCTTCGCTTTGGTGGCCTTGGCCTTTGCCTTGGCCTGGGCCTTGCCCTTGCCCTTGCCCTTGCCTTGGTCTTGGTCTTGGCCTTGCCCTGCCCTTGAAGTTGAACTTGACCTTGACTTGACCTTGACCTTGACTGAACTTGAAATTGGCCTTGACCTTGAACTTGACCTTGACCTTGAACTTGACTTGACCTTGACCTTGACCTTGAACTTGACTTTGAACTTGAACTTGACTTGACTTGACTTGAACTTGACCTTGACTTGAACTTGACCTTGACCTTGACTTGAACTTGACCTTGACCTTGACTTCAACTTGAACTTTACCTTGACTTGAACTTGACTTGACCTTGACCTTGAACTTGACCTTGAACTTGAACTTGACCTTGACCTTGACTTGAACTTGACCTTGACTTTGAACTTCAACTTGAACTTGACTTGAACTTGAACTTGACTTGACCTTGACCAACAACGGGAGACCTCGAGATTTGCTCAGAGCACCGGAGGTCCAGAAGCAGGTCCCTGTATCTCCCCTTCCCTTTGTGATCATTGCAAAGACATTCCTAGCTGATAGCGGGAGTGCCCCTGAAGAAGCAAGCAGTGGGAGTGTGTTTGACACGACTGTGTGCCTTCCTGGCCTCATCTCCACAAGGGGCCTTTCCTCTCGAATAGGCCCCATGTCCCCTTGGGGAGGGTGTCATGCCTCTTTTCTCCTCACTGCCAAAGGGTGGAGCCAAGCTCGCTCTGTCAGAGGTACAAAAACAGCAATTGAATGGATTTTCAAGCTCTTGCTAGGCTGCACCCTTTCAGGGCCCACTTTACTGAAACAGGTGCTCTGTGGCCCCTGGTTGGGTATGCAGGTTCACAAACAGGGTGAGATCCTGTCCAAGCCAAGAATTTTCCTGAAAGACCTAGGCTCACTAGAGCTCTCCTCCAGAGCAAAGGGGATAGAGGAGATGTATGGAGGAGTCTTTGCCTTTCCCTGTGAGTGTGGGGCTACTCCCTACGGCCCCAAGCTCAGGGATAACTGCCTCTAAGAAAGGAATGGCAAGAAGCGCTATTCTTGGAGGTTGGGACAGGGAGTTCGCAGCATGTGGGGAAAGAAAGACTTCTTCGGGGAAGAAGAGGCAACCACCGGGGGTGTGTTTGCAAGCCTCTATTTGGAAGGAACAGGTTTGCTTATACAACTCAAGACCTCCAGATCTGCTCAGAGGACTGAAGTTCCAGAGACAGGGCCATGTATCTCCCCTTCCCTTTGAGATCCTTGCAAAGACATTCCTAGCAGATCGTGGGAGTGCCCATGAAGAAGCAAGCAGCGGGAGTGTGCTTGACATCACTGGCTGCCTACCTGGGCTCAGCTCCTCAAGGGGCCTTTCTCTCCTGGTAGGCCCTATGTCCCCTTTGGGAGAGGGTGGTGCCCTCTTCCCTCCACACTGCCAAAGGGTGGAGGTGGAGCAAACTCGTTCTCTCCGAGGTTAAAAAAAAAGACAAATTGGATGGATTTTTAAGCTCTTGCTATGCTGCACCCCTCCAGGACCCACTCGAGCAAAACAGGTGCCCTGTGGCCCCTAGGTCGGGTATGCAGGTTCACACACCGGGTGTGATCCCGTCAAAGCCAAGAATTTTCCTGACAGACCTAGGCTCACTAGAGCTCTCCTCCAGAGGAAAGGGGACAGAAAAGACGTGTGTGTGGAGGTGGCTCTGCCTTTCCAGGTCCCAATCTCAGGGATAACTGCCCCTAAGAAAGGAACTGCTGCTGCTGCTGCTGCTAAGTTGCTTCAGTCGTGTTCGACTCTGTGCGACGCCATAGACGGTAGCCCACTAGGCTCCCCCGTCCCTGGGATTCTCCAGGCAAGAACAGTAAGTGGGTTGCCATTGCCTTCTCCAATGCATGAAAGTGAAAATGAAAGTGCAGTCGCTCAGTCGTGTCCGACCCTCAGCGACCCCACGGACTGCAGCCTACCAGGCTTCTCCGTCCATAGGATTTTCTGAAAGGAACTGCAAGACGCGCTTTTCCTGGAGGCTGGGAAAGGGAGTTCGCAGGATGTGGGGAAAGAGATCCTCCTTCGAGGAAGAATAGGCGGCCACTTGTTTTGTGTTGCAAACCTCTATTTGGAAGGAACAGGTTAGCTTATACAAAGGGAGACCTCCAGATCTGCTCAGAGGACCGAAGTTGCAGAGGCAGGTCGGTGTATTTTCCCTTCATTTTGCGATCCTTGCAAAGACATTCCTTGCTGATAGATATTCAGCAAGGGCCTTTGAGACTGTTGTTTTCTTTCCTAGGTTCAAAGATTCCTTCAGTTCCTAATATAGATATCCTAGAAATTATCTGACATCCGTGAAAATCTGATATGTCCTGGTCAAATGCTGTCAGTTATAATTCCAGTTATCATATGAAAGCATTTCAAGTCGCAGCAGTGACCAGATTACATTGTCAATTTCTATTTAATCAGGTTTTAACCATGTCTTCTATGATTTCACACTGATGCCTTTACAGAAATACTGCTACTTCAAGATATATGGAATATACATTTTTTAAGCTTACCGATAATTTGTTTGTTTGTTTGTTTGTCTTCTGGTAAGCTGGTACCAGATGGAATTTAGTCTCCTCTCTAGGTTAAGAGAACAAAGTTTTCTTAGAATGCAATTTTTGATAACAGACTATGAGTTTCTTTACCTTTCATTGATTTATAATTGTTTTCATCATCTGTTTGTTTACTTCGGTAAAGCAAATAAGCCTTATTTAAGATTTTGGTACATGTAGGATGGACTAAGCTTTCCCCACTCTTGCAAGTTCCCTTAACCCTTCAGATTCTTCTCGTGGGACAAAGATCTCACTTTCCTCCAGAGGGACAATCCAAGCTTTTTATTAGTTGATCTGCCCCTGACATCAGAGTCAATTTGAGCATGAGTTGGCCTATAATTTAGGCATGAAACTATGACTACATAAAGAAAAGGTGACTTTATGATTCAGGGATGGCCATGATATGCCTTGCACTTCAGAGAAAATGGGTTAAAATGATTTTTTTTTCTTCAAAACTGCACAGCCAGTTCTTTCAGCATATGCAATTGAAAACATCTAGTCATTAGGTCAGTTTTCATTCCAATCCCAAAGAAAGGCAATGACAAAGAATATTCAAGCTGCTGCACAATTGCACTCATCTCACACACTAGTAAAGTAATGCTCAAAATTCTCCAAGTTCACATGAACTGTGAACTTCCAAATGTTCAAGAGGGATTTAAAACATGCAGAGAAACCAGAGATCAAACTGCCAACATCCACTGGATCATTGAAAAAGCAAGAGAGTTCCAGAAAAAAAGACATCTATTTCTGCTTTATTGACTATGCCAAAGCCTTTGACTGTGTGGATCACAATAAACTGGGAAAAATTCTGAAAGAGATGGGAATACCAGACCACCTGACCTGTCTCTTGAGAAACCTGTATGCAGGTCAGGAAGAAACAGTTCGAACTGGACATGGAACAACAGACTGGTTCTAAATAGGAAAAGGAATATGTCAAGGCAGTGTATTGTCACCCTGCTTATTTAACTTATATGCAGAGTACATCATGAGAAACACTGGGCTGGAGGAAGCACATGCTGGAATCAGATTGCTGGGAGAAATATCAAGAATCTCAGATATGCAGATGACACCACCCTTATGGCAGAAAGTGAAGAAGAACTAAAGAGTCTCCTGATGAAAGTGAAAGAGGAGAGTGAAAAAGTTTAGCTTAAAGCTCAGCATTCCAGAAAACTAAAATCATTGCATCCAGTCTCATCACTTCATGGCAAATAGATGGGAACACATTGGAAACAGCAGCAGACTATTTTTGGGGGGCTTGGAAATCACTGCAGGTGATGGCTGCTCCATGAACTTAAAACATATTTATGACTTGGAAGAAAAGTGATGACCAAACTAGACAGCATATTAAAAGCCGAGACGTTGCTTTGCCAACAAAGATCCATCCAGTCAAGGCTATGGTTTTTCCATATGTCATGGATGGATATGAAAGATGTACTATAAAGAAAGTGACAGCTGAAATTAGATGCTTTTGAACTGTGGTGTTTGAAGAAGATGCTTGTAGGTCGCTTAGACTACAAGGAGACGCAACCACTCCATCCTAAAGGAAATCAGGTCTGAATATACATTGGAAGGACTAATACTGAACCTGAAACTCCAATACTTTGGCCACTTGATGTGAAGAGCTGACTCACTTGGAAGTTGCTTTGATTTGCCTGTGAGTGTGGGAGCCCTCCCTGGGCAAAGGGCCTCAGGGGTCATTGCCACTGAATCACGACCTCCAAGCAAGCGCATTCCAGCTGTGTGACATTCAGGAAGCAGGAGATTGGGAAAACTATCTTCCTTAGAGGAAGGAAGTCATCCACAGAGAGTGTGTTTTTCAGGCCTCTCTTTGGCAGCAAGTGTTTTGCTTCTCAGACATCAGAGCTGCAGGCTTGCCTCTGAGGGCCTCAATTGCAGAGTCAGGGCTGTGTGTCTCACTGCACTTTCCAAGCATTGCAGACACATTCCTAGGTTGGAGCAGTGCTTCCCATGAGAAAGAAGCCTCGGGAGTGTGTCTTGAGCGGGCTGAGTGCCATGCTAGGGTCACCTAGTCGAGGGCACCTTGCACATCCAATGGGCCCAGGCGAGTAGCTATGGACCGGCCCTTCGGTTGAGATATCCCAAAGCAGGGAACAAAGGCCAGCTCTGTCAGAAGGAGGAAACAGCAATGGGATGGATTTTCAAGCAGTTGGTAAGTCACACCACGTTAGGGGCTCCCGGAAAGAAATGCAAATTTTGGCCTCTAGGCCCAGTATCCAGATGTGTGCACAGGATATTTTCCCCACAGGATCCAAGAATGTTCCAGACAGACCTAAGCTCACTAGCTCTCTCCTGCAGAGGAAATGAAATATTGTTGCTGAAGCACGAAAAGATGCTGGATTCTTGGCTTATGGAGGAGAAGAATTCAATCCAGGGCCCAAGACGAGGCTTGATTGCTCAGAGCTTTTGTGCAATAGAGTTTTATTAAAGTATAAAGGAGATAGAGAAAGCTTCTGACAGAGACATCACAAGGGGCAGAAAACGTACCCCTTGCTAGTGTTAGTAATGGAGTTATATACTCTCCAATAAGTTATGACGAACAAAAGAATGTCTGGAGGTTGTAAAGACTCACTAGACTACTCCCATAATTGACATTTTTAAGATAACAGGATTAGCCAGAAGGTTTTTTCCAGAGACCGTCCTCAAGAAGGATGGCATGATTGTTATATAATCCTAAGGAATGTAGAGGGGAAAACAGTTTTGTCCTTTCTTCCTCCTTGAGAATTCTAGACCCCTCTCTCCTTGGGGACCCTTGAACTTCTTAGAAACCTGCCTTGGCAATGACTCTCTCAGAAACATGATTGAAACAGCCGTTTGGAGCCTCCTTTGACTTTCCTGGGAGGGAGGGAGCCCTCCCTGAGCACAGGGCCTCAGGCCATGGCCAATGAAAAAGAATCTCCCAGCAAGTGCTTTTCAGCCCTGTGTGACTCTCAGCCCACAGGAGGCTGAGAAAACTCTCTTCCTTGGAGGAAGGAAAGGCAGCCCAAGAGTGTGTTTTCAGGCCTGTATCTTGCAGCAAGTGTTTGGCTTGTTAGACAGAAGACCTGCAGGCCTGTTCCAACAGACTCAATTCCAGAATCAGGGCCTTGTGTCTCCCTGCAGTTTCCTGGCCTTGCAAACACATTCCTAGTTGAGAGCAGTCCTGCCATGGGGACTGCTGCGGAGTGTGTCTGAGGGGGGCCAGGTGTCATGCTGGGGTCACCTGGTCGAGGGCACCTTGCACCTCAATGGACCCCAGGCAAGGAGTTGCAGGCCACCACCTTGCTTCTGAATCCCAAAATGGGGAGCAAAGGCTCGCTCTGTCAGAGGGAAGAAACAGCAACAGGATGGATTTTCAAGCAGTTGCTAGGCTGTACTGCGTTAGGGCTCCAAGGAAGGAAAATGCGAATTTTAGCCAATACGACTGGTATCCAGGTGGGCTCCCAGGATGATTTCCCCGCAGGATCAAGAACGTTCCAGACAGACCTGGGCTCACTAGCTCCCTCCTGCAGAGGAAATATGAGAGAACAGCTGTTTGGGAGGTTGCTTTGACTTCCCCTGGGAGGGTAGGATCCCTCCCTGGGTGCAGGGCCTCAGGGGCGCATTGGCCGCTGAGAAATGCCCTCTAAGCCAGACCTTTCCAGCCTTGTATGACTCAGCACGGAGGAGACTGGAAAAGCTCTCTTCCTTGGAGGAAGGAAAGGCAGCCCCAGAGAGTGTGTTTTCACACCTGTATCTTGCAGCAAGTGTTTGGCGTCTCAGACGTCAGACCTCCAGGCCTGCTCCAACGGCCTCAGTTCCAGAGTCAGGGCCGTGTGTTTCGCCTGCATTTTCTGAGGCCTTGGGAACACATTCCTAGGTCAGAACAGTCCTGCCCATGGGGAAGGAGGCTGCGGGAGTGTGTCTGAGGGGGTCGGGTGCCATGCTGGTGTCCAATAGACCCGGTACCTCCAATAGACCCCAGGACAACAGCGGTGGGGCTCCCCCTGGCTTCCGAAATGCCAAAGCGAGAAGCAAAGCTAGCTCTATCAGAAGGAAGAAAAGAGCAATCGGATGGATGTTCAGGCTGTTGCTGGGCCGCACCACTTCAGGGTCCCCCCCGAGAGGAACAGGCGCCCTGTGGCCCCTAGGTCCGATATGCAGGTTAACACACAGGGTGTGTCCCATAGGAGCCAAGAATTTTCCTGACAGATCTAGGCTCACTAGAGCTCTCCTACAGGGCAAAAGGGGTAGAACAGACTGTGGATGTGACTCTGCCTTTCCCAGCGAGCATGGGGCCCTCCCTACGGCCCCGGGCTCCAGGGAAAATTGTCCCTGAAAAATGACCTCCAAGAAGCGCTTTTCCAGCAGGCTGGGATGCAGAGTTCACAGGATGCGGGGAAAGTGATCGTCCTTCAGGGAAGAAGAGGCAGCCACCCAGTGTGTGTTTGCAAGCCTGTATTTGGAAGAAACTGTGTTTAGCTCCTTCAAGGGGAGACCTCCAGGTCTGCTCAGAGGACCGAAATTCCAGAGGCAGCACCATGCATCTCCCCTGTCCTTTCTGAGCCTTGGAAAGACATTCCTAGCTTACAGCGGTATTGCTCATGAAGAAGCAGGATGCAGGAATGTGTCAGACATGACTGGGTGCCTTCCTGGGTTCAGCTCCGTGAGGGCATTTCCACTCAGAGTAGGTCCCATGCCTCCTTGGGGAGGAAGTGGGGCCCGCTTGCCCTCCAAATTGCCAAAGGCTGGAACAAAGCTAGTTTATCAGAGGTAAGAAAAGAGCAATTGGATGGATGTGGAAGCTGTTGCTGGGGCCGCACTGCTTCAGGCCCCCCCCACCCTCCGCCCCGAGAGAAAAGGCGCCCTGTGGCCCTAGGTCCTGGATGCAGTTTTCACACATAGAATGTGTCCCCATAGGAGCCAAGAATTTTCCTGACAGACCTAGGCTCACTAGAGCTCTCCCTACAGAGCAAAGGGGATGGGACAGATGTGTGGCTGTGGCTCTGCCTTTCCCTGGGAGTGTGGAGCCGCTCCCTATGGCCCCGGGCTCCAGGGGAAATTGCCCCTGAATAATGACCTCCAAGAAGCGCTTTTCCAACTGGCTGAGACGTGGAGTTCTCAGGATGCAGGGAAAGCGAGTGTCCTTCGGGGAAGCAAAGGCAGTCACCTGTTATCATGACTTACTAGAATAGTAGGTACCTTCTCCGGTTGGGCAGAGGCCTTCCCTACCTGATCTGAAAAAGAAAATGAAGTAGCTCGCTGATTTGAGAAATAATTCCCAGACTTGGGTTTCCAACCAGTATAGAATCCGACAATGGCCCTGTCTTTGTAGCCGCGTTAATTAACAGGTATGTGAAGCTCTAAATATCAGTGGAAATTACATACAGCATATAGGCCCCAGTGTTCTGGAATGGTGGAAAGAAACAACCAAACTCTTGAAGAGACACTTTCAAAATGGATCATAGAGACTGACTGTACATGGATGGGCTTGCTTCCGGCAGACTTACTCATATTACGGGTAACCGCACGTTCCCACAGTTGTTGTCCTTATGAAATTTTCTATGGGAGACCCCTCCCACAGTGAGGCAGGTGTTAGCAGATTTGCCACAAGTAAGGGGGTGGGATTTCACAGCAGATGGAACAATTAGGTAAGGTAATAAATCAGGTAACTAAGTTTGTATAAAAAAGAATATCATTCCCCTTGAGGAACAGATTCATGAATTTGTGCTCAGTGATCAGGTGTGGCTCAATGACTGGAAACACAATTCCTTGGCCTGACATCGGAAAGGTCCTTATACTGTTGTTTTAGCCACAATTCTGAAAGAGATGGGAATACCAGACCACCTAACCTGCCTCTTGAGAAATCTGGATGAAGGTCAGGAAGCAACAGTTAGAGCAGGACATGGAACAACAGACTGGTTCCAAAAAGGAAAAGGAGTATGTCAAGGCTGTATATTGTCACCCCTGTTTATTTAACTTATATGCAGAGTACATCATGAAACATGCTGGGATGGAAGATACATGAACTGGAATCAAGATTGCCGGTAGAAATATCAATAAACTTAGATATGCAGATGACACCACCATTATGGCAGAACGTGAAGAGGAAAGGGTATGTCGGGGAACTTCTTGAGTTGCAGCAAGGGTGTGAAGGACCTTTGGAAGTTCCAGAGGTTAGGTGTGGTTAGTCTCGAGATGCCTCAGCAGAAATGGGCCTCATGTCGCCTGGAACGGAGAGGCTCCTGGATATTTCCGAGTTTCAGCAGGTGCTCTCTTGTGTGGAGTCGGGGCCGGAAGCTGAGGATTCCTCTCCAGTGCTGACATGGATTTTGGGGTACTTCTGGAGTCTCCACAAGGGAGTCAGGCCTCGTCTCGAGTGG
>NW_017200304.1:0-7042 GCF_001704415.2 Capra hircus
TTCCTATGTAGTGGCGACGGTCTCTCGTGGAACTTCTTGAGTTGCAGATATGGTGTGAAGGACCCTTTGGAAGTTCCAGAGGTTAGGTGTGATTAGCCTCGAGACGTCTCAGTGGAAATGGCCTCATCTCGCCTGAAGGGGAGAATCTCCTTCATTTTCTCGAGTTGTGGCAGGTGCTCTCGACTTACGACGGGACGTCAGGGACCCGTTCTGTTGGCCTTAGGAAAGACCAGTCCCCATGCGAGTTGCTAGAGGGCCTCTCGGGATTCCTCACCGGTACATGCCGGGGCCCAAGACCTTGTGTGGAGTGGGGCCAGAACCTGAGTATTCCTCTCCAGTGCTGACATGTTTTTGGGATACTTCTGAAGTCTCCCAAGGGGAATCAGTCCTCGTCTCGAGTGGGGCATGCGCATGCGCATGCCCCTTCCTCCCGAGCTGTAGCAGCAGTGTCATGCTTCCCGTCGCGTGGATCAATGGATCTGTGGCTTTTCCTCTAGGCTTTTCCTAGAGGCTTTCCCACGAGGCTTTCCCACAGGGCTGTCCCCCGTGCCACCGTGGTGTGAGGCGATCCTCGGCATGAAAGTTTAGGCACTCTGTAAAAACAAGATCCTCTGGAATGGACTGAGACATCTGGGGACGCTTGAAATGGTGGCACGACCATGGAGTTCCTCTCTCCCTTCCTGTGGAGAGCGCCTCCACCTGAGATGCGACGGGAATGCCGGAAGTTCTTTCCCGACCAAGCAGGGAAAGGATCCCTCATCTCTAGCTAGGAGGATGAAACGGGGCTACTCTGGATGTGGGCAGGACCCTCGTGTTTCCTCTCGAGTGGAGATGGGAATGTCGGGGAACTTCTTGAGTTGCAGCAAGGGTGTGAAGGACCCTTTGGAAGTTCCAGAGATTAGATGTAATTAGCCTCGAGACACCTCATTGGAAATGGGCCTCATCTCGCCTGGAGGGGAGAACCTCCTGGATTTTCTCGAGTTGCGGCAGGTGCTCCCGACTTACGACGGGGACCTCAGGGACCCGCTCTGGTGGCTTCATCAAAGGCCAGTCCCCATGCCAGATGCTGGGGGCTTCTCTTGATAACTCTCCTGTTGATGCCCGGGCCGAACAACTTGTGTGGATTCGGGGCCGGAACCTGAGGTTTCCTCTGCAGTGCTGACATGGATATTGGGGTTCTTCTGGAGTCTCCCCTGGAGAGTCAATCCTCCTCTCAAGTGAGGGCACGCACGTGTGCTTTCCTCCCGAGCTGTAGCAGCAGCGGTCACGCTTCCCGTCGTGTGGATCAAGGGATCTGTGGCTTTCCCTGGAGGCTTTCCCACGAGGCTTTCTCACAGGGCTTTCCCTCGTGCCACCGTGGTGTGAGTTGATCCTCAGCGTGAAAGTCGAGGCAGTGCAGGGAAAACAGGTTCCTCTGGATTGGACTGATGCTGGGAGCCAGTATGAGGACTCCCGCCCGTGATAACGTCATGAGGAAGAAAGCTGACATAGGCATGGTGTGTTCAGACTTCAGGGACCCCTCTGGAAGTTCCTACGCACATACCCCAACAAAAATCTGCCGGCTTTTTGCTCTGCTTTTCCACTCTTCTGACATTTTCTGGAAAAAGTCAATTCAGGGCTTTAGTCTTCAGCATTTGAAAGAGTGTTTCAATCCAAAAACCCCTCTGAATGCTTTCTAGCCTGCCTGCAGGACTCGTACAGCTGGGCATGTGATTGTTTGAGGCCTCCTTTCCCCAGGAGGCACAGGAAGCTTAAAGCATCCTAGGAATGTAGGGGCATCCGAGGAGTCAAAATCTTTATAATAGGACTGATTAAAAGTTTCATTTTTTGGGTCAATGCTTGCTGCTAAATTTTCATATCCTTTATTTTTAGATAGAGTTGGTATATTAAAAAAACAAGTAGTAGACCTGGTATTAGCAACATTAGATCTTTGAGTTAAGTACCTTCTTTGTTATAACCCACTGCACCTTTGTTTTATAGAGATGTAACTTTAATGCTTTAAGGAAATGCAGATTAAAGAAAAACACTTCAGAGGAAACAAAATTAACATTCATTAAGGAAGAGAGCCAAAAAGTGTTTAACAAGCCTCTTGGCCAGAAGATAATGTAAATCACCAGAGACCTTTTGTATACAAAATGATGTACAGAAAGAGTCTGGGGTGCGAACGCTACATAATTTTGTGTTACCCATTGAACTCCATGTTTTATCAAAAGTATAAAAGGCTTTATGAACAATAAAGGATGGGGCCAGTTTCTCGGACCAGTTTCTCGAACTAGTCTCTCGGCCTGGTTTCTTGAGACTCAGGCTCCCCCCGTGTCTTTTTCTCTCTTTCTTCTTCTCTCCCTTTCCTTCTCTCTGCTTTTTACTTTAACTTCAGGCTGAATCCACCACCAGGGCGCGGAGGCTCGCCAGGTCTACTTACTTGCCTGGCTGTTAAGACCTGCACGAAAGGGAGCTTAAGGTGTGGCACCCTTAGATATTCAAGCAGGGGCTGGTGGCCCAACGTAGATGGTGAAAATTCCTTGTCTGGAATTTTATTGGCCTTCCACGTAAACCAAGCTATTCAGCCCTTTCTTCCAGTTAATCTTCTTACTACACTATAATTTCTTAATCTAATCTTACATTAATAAATAAAAAAGACTTTCCACGACAACGCCGTCCATCCGTCGAATTCCCTGGATCCAGCGGGGCTGGACCCCGGCAGACTGAGATATCTGGGGGACTCTTGGAATGGTGGCACGACCCTGGAGTTCCTCCGCCTTTCCTGTGGAGAGCGCCTCCTCATGAGATGCGACGGGAACACCGGGAATTCTTTCCGAACATGCAGGGAAAGGATACCTGACCTCGAGGTATGAGGCGGAAACGGGGCTCCTCTGGATGTGGGCGGATTCTCGTGCTTCCTCTCGAGTGGGAGTCAGGTATGTCGGGGAACTTCTTTCAGTTGCAGCAAGGGTGTGAAGGACCCTTTGGAAGTTCCAGATGTTAGGGTATGGTTAGCCTCGAGACGCCTCAGAGGAAAAAGGGCCTCATCTCGCCTAGAGGGAGAACCTCCTGGATTTTCTCGAGTTGGCAGGTGCTTTGACTTACTACGGGGACCTCAGGGACCCGCTCTGGTGGCCTCAGGAAAGGCCAGTCCCCATGCGAGTTGCTCTGGGGCCTCTCGGGATTCCTCTCCGTCGATGCCGGGGCCTAAGACCCTGTGTGGAGTGGTGCCGGAACCTGAGGATTCCTCTCCAGTGCTGACATGGATCTTGGGGTATTTCTGGAGTCTACCAGGGGAGTCAGTCGTCGTCTTGAGTGGGGGCATGAACGTGCGCTTTCCTCCCGAGCTGTAGCAGCAGTGCAACGCTTCCCTTCGCCTGGATCAAGGGATCTGTGGCTTTCCCTCGAGGCTTTCCCACGAGCTTTCCCAGGAGGCTTTCCCACAGGGCTGTCCCACGTGCCACCGTGGTGTGAGTCGATCCTCGGCTTGAAAGTCGCGGCAATCGAGGGAAAACAGATTTCCCTGGAATGGACTTAGACATCTGCAGGACTCTGGGAATGGTGGCAAGACCCAGGAGTTCCTCTCGCTTTCCTGTTGAGAGCGCCTCCTCTGGAGATGCGACGGGAAGGCCGGGAATTCTTTCCCGACCACGCAGGGAAAGGATCCCACCTCTCGAGCTATGCGGCGGAAACTGGGCTCCTCTGGATGTGGGCGGGACTCTCGTTCTTCCTCTCGACTGGAGATGGGTATGTCGAGGAACTTGTTGAGTTGCAGCAAGGGTGTGAAAGACCCTTTGGAAGTTCCAGAGGTTAGGTGAGATTAGCCTCGAGACGCCTCAGCGGAAATGGGCCTCATCTCGCTTGGAGGGGAGAACCTCCTGGATTTTCTCGAGTTGCAGCAGGTGCTCTCGACTTACGACGGGCCCCTTAGGGACACGCTCTGGTGGCCTCAGGAAAGGACAGTCCCCATGCGAGTTGCTCTGGGGCCTCTTGGGATTCCTCTCCCGTCGATGCCGGGGCCTAAGACCTTGTGTGGAGTCGGTGCCAGAACCTGAGGATTCCTCTCCAGTGCTGATATGGATCTTGGGGTACTTCTGGAGTGTCCCCACAGGGAGTCAGTCCTCGTCTCGAGTGGGGGCATGCACGTGCGCTTTCCTCCCGAGCTCTAGCAGCAGTGTCACGCTTCCCGTCGCGTGGATCAAGTGATCTTTGCCTTTCTCTTGAGGCTCTCCCACGAGGCTTTCCCAGGAGACTTTCCCCCAGGGATGTCCCACGTGCCACCGTGGTGTGAGTCGATCCTCGGCTTGAAAGTCGCGGTAATCGAGGGAAAACAGTTTTCCCTGGAATGGACTGAGACATCTGCGGGACTCTGGGAATGGTGGCAAGACCCGGGAGTTCCTCTCGCCTTTCCTGTGGAGAGCACCTTTTTTGAGATGCGACGGGAACGCCGGGAATTCTTTCCCGACCACGCAGGGAAAGGATCCCTCCTCTCGAGCTAGGAGGCGGAAACAGGGCTCCTCTGGATGTGGGCGGGAGTCTCGTGCTTCCTCTCGACTGGAGACGGGAATGTCGGGGAACTTCTTGAATTGCAGCAAGGGTGTGAAGGACCCTTTGGAAGTTCCAGAGGTTAGGTGTGATTAGCCTCGAGACGCCTCAGCAGAAATGGACCTCATCTCGCCTCGAGGGGACAACCTCCTGGATTGTTTCTAGTTGCGGCAGGTGCTCTCGTCTTACGACGGGGACCTCAGGGACCCGCTCTGGTGGCCTCAGGAAAGGCCAGTCCCCATGCGAGTTGCTCGGGGTCTCTCGGGATTTCTCTGCCGTCCATGCCGGGGCTTAAGACCTTGTGTGGTGTCGGAGCCGGAACGTAAGGATTCCTCTCTAGTGCTGGCATGGATCTTGGGTACCTCTGCAGTCTCCCCAGGGGAGTCAGTCCTCGTCTCAAGTAGGGGCATGCACCTGCGCTTTCCTCCCGAACTGCAGCAGCAGTGTCACGCTTCCCCTCCCGTGGATCAAGGGATCAGTGGTTTCCCTCGGGGCTTTCCCATGAGGCTTTCACACGAGGCTTTCCCACAGGGCTGTCCCACGTGCCACCGTGGAGTCGCCGATCCTCGCTTGAAAGTCGAGGCAGTGCATGGAAAACAGTTTTCCCTGCAATGGACTGAGGCATCTGGGGGACTCTGGGAATGGTGGCATGACTCTGGAGTTCCTCTCGCCTTTCCTGTGGACAGCCCCTTCTCTTGAGATGGCACGGGAACGCCGGGAATTCTTTCCCGACCACGAAGGGAAAGGATCCGTCCAGTCGAGCTATGAGGCCGAAAGGGCTCCTCTGGATGTGGGCGGGACTCTCGTGTTTCCTCTCGAGTGGAGACGGGTATGTCGGGGAACTTCTTGAGTTGCAGCATGGGTGTGAAGGAGCCTTTGGAAGTTCCAGAGGTTAGGTTTGATTAGCCTCGAGACGCCTCAGATGAAATGGGCCTCATCTCGCCTGTAGGGAGAACCTCCTGGATTTTCTCGAGTTGCGGCAGGTGCTATCGACTTACGACAGGGACCTCAGGGACCCGCTCTGGTGACCTCAGGAAAGGCCAGTCCCCATGCGCGTTGCTCGGTGGTCTCTCGGGATTCCTCTCCCATTGATTCTGGGGCCTAAGACCTTGTGTGGAGTCGGTGCCGGAACCTTCGGATTCCTCTGCAGTGCTGACATGGATCTTGGGGTACTTCTGGAGTCTCCCCAGAGGAGTCAGTCCTCGTCTCGTGTGGGGGAATGCACGTGCGATTTCCTCCCAAGCTGTAGCAGCAGTGTCATGCTTCCCTTCGCGAGGATCAAGGGATCTGTGGCTTTCCCTGGAGGCTTTCCCACGAGGCTTTCCTACGAGGCTTTCCCACGAGGCTTTCCCACGAGGCTTTCCCACAGGGCTGTCCCACGTGCCAGCGTGGTGTGAGTCGATCTTCGGCTTGAAAGTGGAGGCAGGGCAGGGAAAACACGTTTCCCTGGAATGGACTGAGACATCTCGGGGACTCTGGGAATGGTGGCACGACCCTGGAGTTCCTCTCGCCTTTCCTGTGGAGAGCGCCTCCTCTTGAGATGCGACGGGAACGTGGGGAATTCTCTCCCCACCACGCAGGGAAAGGATCCCTCCTCTCGAGCTAGGAGGCGGAAACGGGGGCTCCTCTGGATGTGGGCGGGACTCTCGTGCTTCCTCTCGAGTGGAGACGGGTATGTCGGGGAACTTCTTGAGTTGCAGCAAGGGTGTGAAGGACCCTTTGGAAGTTCCAGATGTTAGATGTGATTAGCCTCGAGACGCCTCAGCGGAAATGGGCCTCATCTCGCCTGGAGGGGAGAACCTCCTGGATTTTCTCGAGTTGCGGCAGGTGCTCTCGACTTACGACGGGGACCTCAGGGACCCGCTCTGGTGGCATCAGGAAAGGCCAGTTCCCAAGCGAGTTGCTCGGGGGCCTCTCGGGATTCATCTCCCGTCGATGCCGGGGCCTAAGACCTTGTGTGGAGTCAGTGCCGGAACCTGAGGATTCCTCTCCAGTGCTGACATGGATATGGGGTACTTCTGGAGTCTCCCCAGGGGAGTCAGTCCTCGTCTCGAGTGGGGGCATGCACGTGGGCTTTCCTCCCGAGCTGTAGGCAGCAGTGTCGCTCTTCCCTTCTCGTGGATCAAAGCATCTGTGGCTTTCCCTCGAGGCTTTCCCACGAGGCTTTCCCACGAGGCTTTCCCACAGGGCTGTCCCACGTGCCACCGTGGTGTGAGTCGATCCTCGGCTTGAAAGTCAAGGCAGTGCAGGGAAAACAGGTTTCCCTGGAATGGACTGAAACATCTGGGGAACTCTGGGAATCGTGGCACGACCCTGGAGTTCCTCTCGCCTTTCCTGTGGAGAGCGCCTCCTCTTGAGGTGCGACGGGAACACTGGGAATTCTTTCCTGACCACGCAGGGAAAGGATCCCTTCTCTCGAGCTAGGAGGCGGAAACGGGGCTCCTCTGGATATGGGCGGGACTCTCGTGCTTCCTCTCGAGTGGAGACGGGTATGTCGGGAACTTCTTGAGTCGCA
>NW_017200305.1:0-7042 GCF_001704415.2 Capra hircus
CCTCAGGAAAGGCCAGTTGCCATGGGAGTTCTCGGGCCCCTCGGGATTCCTCTCCCGTCGATGCCGGTGGCCTAAGACCTTGTGTGGACTGGGGTCAGAACTGAGGATTCCTCTCCAGTGCTGACAGGATCTTGGGGGACTTCGGAGTCTCCCCAGAGGAGTCAGTCCTCGTCTCGAGTGGGGGCATGCACGTGCGATTTCCTCTAGAGATGTAGCAGCACTGTCACACTTCCCTTCCCATGGATCAAGAGATCTGCGGCTTTCCCTCGAGGATTTCCCACCAGGCTTTCCCACGAGGCTTTCCCACAGGCTGTCCCACGTGCCACCGTGGTGTGCGTGGATCCTCGGCTTGAAAGTCGAGGCAGTTCAGGGAAAACAGGTTTCCCTGGAATGGACTGAGACATCAGGGCGACTCTGGGAATGGTGGCACGACCCTGGAGTTCCTCTCCCTTTCCTGTGGAGAGCGCCTCCTCTTGAGATGCGACGGGAAGGCCGGGAATTCTTTCCCGAACACGCAGGGAAAGGATCCCACCTCTCGAGCTAGGAGGCGGAAACGGGGCTCCTCTGGATGTGGGCTGGACTCTCGTGCTTCCTCTCGAGTGGAGACGGGTATGTCGGGGAACTTCTTGAGTTGCAGCAAGGGTGTGAAGCACCCTTTCGAAGTTCCAGAGGTTAGGTGTGATTAGCCTCGAGACGCCTCAGCGGAAATGGGCCTCATCTCGCCTGGAGGGGAGAACCTCCTGGATTTTCTAGAGTTGCGGCAGGTGCTCTCGACTTACGACGGGGACCTCAGGGAACCGCTCTGGTCGCCTCAGGAAAGGCCAGTCCCCATGCGAGTTGCTCGGGGGCCTCTCGGGATTCCTCTCCCGTTGATGCCGGGGCCTAAGACCTTTTGTGGAGTCGGTGCCGGAAACTGAGGATTCCTCTCCAGTGCTGACATGGATCTTGGGGTACTTCTGTAGTCTCTAGAGGGGAGTCAGTCCTCGTCTCGAGTGGGGCATGCACGTGCGCTTTCCTCCCGAGCTGGAGCAGCAGTGTCACGCTTCCCTTCGCGTGGATCAAGGGATCTACGGCTTTCCCCCAAGGCTTTCCACGAGGCTTTCCCACGAGGCTTTCCCACAGGGCTGTCCCACGTGCCACCGTGGTGTGAGTCGATCCTCAGCTTGAAAGTCGAAGCAGTGCAGGGAAAACAGTTTTCCTGGAATGGACTGAGACATCTGGAGGACCTGGGAATGTGTCACGACACTGGAGTTCCTCTCGCCTTTCCTGTGGAGAGCGCCTCCTCTTGTGATGCGAAGGGAACACCGGGAATTCTTTCCCAACCACGCAGGGAAAGGATCCCTCCTCTCGAGCTAGGAGGCGGAAACGGGGCTCCTCTGGATGTGGGCGGGACTCTCGTGCTTCCTCGCGAGTGGAGACGGTATGTCGGGGAACTTCTTGAGTTGCAGCAAGGGTGTGAAGGACTCTTTCGAAGTTCCAGAGGTTAGATGTCATTAGCCTCGAGACGCCTCAGCGGAAATCGGCCTCATCTCGCCTGGAGGGGAGAACCTCCTGGATTTTCTCGAGTTGCGGCAGGTGCTCTCGTCTTACGACAGGGATCTCAGAACCCGCTCTGGTGGCCTCAGGAAAGGCCAGTCCCCATGCGAGTTGCTCGGGGGCCTCTCGGGATTCCTCTCCGTAGATGCTGGGGCCAAAGACCTTCTGTGGAGACGGTGCCGGAACCTGAGTATTCCTCTCCAGTGCTGACATGGATCTTGGGGAGCTTCTGGAGTCTCCCCAGGGGAGTCAGTCCTCGTCTCGAGTGGGGCATGCACGTGCCCTTTCTTCCGAGCTGTAGCAGCAGTGTCACGCTTCCCCTCGCGTGGATCAAGGGATCTGTGGCTTTCCCTCGAGGCTTTCCCACGAGGCTTTCCCACAGGACTATCCAACGTGCCACCGTGGTGTGAGTCGATCCTCGGCTTGAAAGTCGAGGCAGTGGAGGGAAAACAGATTTCCCAGGAATGGACTGAGACATCTGGGGGACTCTGGGAATGGTGGCACGACCCTGGAGTTCCTCTCGCCTTTCCTGTGGAGAGCGCCTCTTCTTGAGATGCGACGGTAACGCAGGGAATTCTTTATCCACCACGCAGGGAAAGGATCCCTCCACTCGAGCTAGGAGGCGGAAACGGGGCTCCTCTGGATGTGGGCGGGACTCTCGTGCTTCCTCTCGAGTGGAGACCGGTATGTCGGGGAACTTCTTGAGTTGTAGCAAGGGTGTGAAGGACCCTTTTCGAAGTTCCAGAGGTTAGATGTGATTAGCCTCGAGACGCTTCAACGGAAATGGGCCTCATCTCACCTGGAGGGGAGAACCTCCTGGATTTTCTAGAGTTGCGGCAGGTGCTCTCAAGTTACGACGGGGGACCTCAGGGACCCTCTCTGTTGGCCTCAGGAAAGGCCGACCCCATGCGAGTTGCTCGAGTGCCTCTCGGGATTCCTCTCCCGTAGATGCCGGCGCCTAAGACCTTGTGTGGAGTCGGTGCTGGAACCTGAGGATTCCTCTCTAGTGCTGACATGATTCTTGGGGTACTTCGCGAGTCTCGCCAGGGTAGTCAGTCCTCGTCTCGAGTGGGGGCATGCACGTGCGCTTTCCTCCCGAGCAGTAGCAGCAGTGTCACGCTTGCCTTCGCGTATATCAAGGGATCTGTTGCTTTCCCTCGAGGCTTTCCCACGAGGCTTTCCCACGAGGCTTTCCCATGGGCTGTCCCACGTGCCACCGTGGAGTGAGTCGATCGTCGGCTTGAAAGTCGAGGCAGTGCAGGGAAAACAGGTTTCCCTGGAATGGACTGAGACATCTGGGGGACTCTGGGAATGGTGGCACGACAGTTTAGTTACTCTCGCCTTTCCTGTGGAGAGCCCCTCCTCTTGAGATGCGAAGGAAACGCCGGGAATTCTTTCCGACCACGCAGGGAAGGATCCCTCCTCTCGAGCTAGGAGGCGTAAACGGGGCTCCTCTGGATGTGGGCGGACTCTCGTGCTTCCTTTCGAGTGGAAACGGGTATGTCGGGGAACTTCTTGAGTTGCACCAAGGGTGTGAAGGACCCTTTGGAATTTCCAGAGGTTAGGTGTGATCAGCCTGAGAGGCCTCACAGGAAATGGGCCTCATCTGCCTAGAGGGAGAACCTCCTGGATTTTCTCGAGTTGCGTCAGGTGCTCTCGACTTACGACGGGACCTCAGGGACCCGCTCTGGTGGCCTCAGGAAAGGCCAGTCCCATGCGAGTTGCTCGGGGGCCTCTCGGGATTCCCCTCCGTCGATGCCGGGGCCTAAACCTTGTGTGGAGTCGGAGCCGGAACTGAGCATTCCTCTCCAGTTCTGACATGGATCTTGGGGTACTTTTGGAGTTCCCCAGGGAGTCAGTCCTCGTCTCGAGTGGGCGCATGCACGTGCGCTTTCCTCCCGAGCTGTAGCAGCAGTGTCACTCTTCCTTCACGTGGATCAAGGATCTGTGGCTTTCCCTCTAGGCTTTCCCACGAGGCTTTCCTACAGGCTGTCCCACGTGCCACCGTGGTGTGAGTCGATCCTCGCTTGAAAGTCGAGGCAGTGCAGGGAAACAGGTTTCCCTGGAATGGACTGAGACATCTGGGCGACTCTGGAAATGGTGGCACGACCCTGGAGTTCTTCTCGCCTTTCTGTGGAGAGCGCCTCCTCTGAGATGCGATGCGAACGCCGGGAATTCTTTCCGGACCACGCAGGGAAAGGATCCCTCCTCTCGAGCTAGGAGGCGGAAACGGGGCTCTCTGGTTGTGGGCGGGACTCTCGTGCTTCATCTCGAGTGGAGACGGGCATGTCGGGAACTTCTTGAGTTGCAGCAGGGTGTGAGAGTCCCTTTGGATGTTCCAGATGTTAGATGTGATTAGCCTCGAGACGCCTCAGCGGAAATGGGCCTCATCTCGCCTGGAGGGGAGAACCTCCTGGATTTTCTAGAGTTGCGGCAGGTGCACTCTACTTACGACGGGGACCTCAGGGACCCGCTCTGGTGGCCTCAGGAAAGGCCACTCCCCATGCGAGTTGCTCTTGGACCTCTCGGGATTCCTTTCCCGTCGATGCTAGGGCCTAAGACCTTGTCTGGATTCAGGGCCAGAACCTGAGGATTCCTCTCCAGTGCTGACATGGATCTTGGGGTATTTCTAGAGTATCCCCAGGGAAGTCAGTCCTCGTCTCGAGTGGGGGCTTGCACGTGCGCTTTCCTCCCGAACTGGAGCAACAGTGTCCAACTTCCCTTTGCGTGGATCAAGGGATCTGTGGCTTTCCCTCGAGGATTTCCCTCGAAGCTTTCCCACGAGGCTTTTCCACAGGGCTGTCTCACGTGCCACCGTGGTGTGAGTCGATCCTCGGCTTGAAAGTCGAGGCAGTGCAGGGAAAAAAGTTTTCTCTGGAATGGACTGAGACATCTGGGGGACTCTGGGAATGGTGGAACGACCCTGGAGTTCCTCTCGCCTTTCCTGTGGAGAGCGTCTGCTCTTGAGGTGCGACGGGAACGCCGGGAATTCTTTCCCGACCACGCAGGGAAAGGATCCTTCCTCTCGAGCTAGGAGGCGGAAACGGTGCTCCTCTGGATGTGGGCGGGACTCTCGTGC
Organism: Capra hircus; assembly: GCF_001704415.2. Classification (NCBI taxonomy): domain Eukaryota; kingdom Metazoa; phylum Chordata; class Mammalia; order Artiodactyla; family Bovidae; genus Capra; species Capra hircus. The sequence goes on from NW_017200305.1 coordinate 4,616, forward strand.
TTCCTCTCCAGTGGAGACGGGTATGTCTGGGAACTTCTTGAGTTGCAGCAAGGGTGTGAAGGACCCTTTGGAAGTTCCAGATGTTAGGTGTCTTTTGCCTCGAGACGCATCAGCGGAAAAGGGCCTCATCTCGCCTGGAGGGGAGAACCCCCTGGATTTTCTCGAGTTGCGGTAGGTGCACTCGAATTACAACGGGGACCTCAGGGACACGCTCTGGTGGCCTCAGGAAAGGCTAGTCCACTTGCGAGTTGCTCGGGGCCTCTCGGATTCCTCTCCCGTCGATGCCGGGGTCTAAGACCTTGAGTGGATTCGGTGACGGAACCTGAGGTTTCCTCTCCAGCGATGACATGGATCTTGGGGGTACTTCTGGAGTCTCCCCAGGGGAGTCAGTCCTCGTCTCGAGTGGGGGCATGCACGTGCGCTTTCCTCCTGAACTGTAGTAGCAGTGTGGCGCTTCCCTTCCCGTGGATCAAGGGATCTTTGGCTTTCCCTCGAGGCTTTCCCACGAGGCTTTTCCACAGTGCTGTCCCACGTGCCACCGTGGTGTGAGTCGATCCTCGGCTTGAAAATCGAGGCAGTGCAGGGAAAACAGGTTTCCCTGGAATGGACTGAGACATCTGGGGACTCTGGAATGGTGGCACGACCCTGGAGTTCCTCTCGCCTTTCCTGTGGAGAGCACCTCCTCTTGAGATGCGACCGAACTCCGGGAATTCTTTCCCGAACACGCAGGAAAGGATCCCTCCTCTCGAGCTGGGAGGCAGAAACGGGGCTCCTCTGGATGTGGGCAGAACTCTAGTGTTTCCTCTCGAGTGGAGACGGGTATGTCGGGGAACTTCTTGAGTTGCAGCAAGGGTGTGAAGGACCCTTTGGAAGTTCCAGAGTTTAGATGTGATTAGCCTTGAGACGCCTCAGGGGAAATGGGCCTCATCTCGCTTGGAGGGGAGAACCTCCTGGATTTTGTCGAGTTGCGGCAGGTGCTCTCGACTTACAACAGGGACTTCAGGGACCCTCTCTGGTGGCCTCAGGAAAAGGCCAGTCCCCATGCCAGTTGCTCGGAGGGCTCTCGGGATTCCTCTCCGTCGATGCCGGGGCCTAAGACCTTGTGTGGTGTCGGTGCCGGAACGTGAGAATTCCTGTCCAGTGCTGACTTGGATCTTGGGGTACTTCTGGAGTCTCCCAGGGGAGTCAGTCGTCGTCTCGAGTGGGGGCATGCACGTGCGCTTTCCTTCCGAGCTGTAGCAGCAGTATCACGCTTCCCTTCACCTGGATCAAGGGATCTGTGGCTTTCCCTCGAGGCTTTCCCACGAGGCTTTCCCACGGGGCTTTCCCACGAGTCTTTCCCACAGGGCTGTCCCACGTGCCACCGTGGTGTGAGTCGATCCTAGGCTTGAAAGTCGAGGCAGTGCAGGGAAGACAGGTTTCCCCTGGATTGGACTGTGACATCTGGGGGACTCTGGGAATGGTGGCACGACCCTGGAGTTCCTCTCGCCTTTCCTGTGTTCAGCGCCTCCTCTTGAGATGCGACAGGAAGGCCGCGAATTCTTTCCCGCGATCACGCAGGGAAAGGATCCCTCCTCTCGAGCTAGGAGGCGGAAACGGGGCTTCTCTGGATGTGGCCGGGACTCGCGTGCCTCCTCCCGAGTGGAGACGGGTATGTCGGGGAACTTCTTGAGTTGCAGCAAGTGTGTGAAGGACTCTTTGGAAGTTCAGAGGGTTAGATGTGATTAGCCTCGAGACGCCTCAGCGGAAATGGGCCTCATCTCGCCTGGAGGGGAGAACCTCCTGGATATTCTCGAGTTGTGGCAGGTGCTCTCGACTTACGACAGGGACCTCAGGGACCAGCTATGGTGGTCTCAGAAGGCCAGTCCACATGCGAGCTGCTCGGGGGCCTCTCGGATTCCTCTCCCGTCGATGCCAGGGCCTAAGATCTTGTGTGGAATCGGTGCCGTAACCTGAGCATTCCTCTCCAGTGCTGACATGGATCTTGGGTTTTTCTGGAGTCTGCCCAAGGGAGTCAGTCCTCGACTCGAGAGACGGCATGCACGTGAGCTTTCCCTCCCGAGCTGTAGCAGCAGTGTCGCGCTTTCCTTCGCGTGGATAAAGGGATCTGTGGCTTTCCCTCGAGGCTTTCCCACAGGGCTGTCCACGTGCCACTGTGGTGTGACTAGATCCGCAGCTTGAAAGTCGAGGCAGTGCAGGGAAACAGGTTTCCCTGGAATGGACTGAGATATCTGGGGGACTCTGGGAATGGTGGCACGACCCTGGAATTCCTCTCGCCTTTCCTGTGGAGAGCGCCTCCTCTTGAGATGCGACGGAACACTGGAATACTATCCCGAGCACTCAGGGGAAGGATTCGTCCTCTCGAGCTAGGAGGCGGAAACGGGCTCCTCTGGATGTGGGCGGGGACTCTCGTGCTTCCTCTCTCGA
>NW_017200306.1:0-7041 GCF_001704415.2 Capra hircus
TGTGAAAGTGATCCCCCACAAAAGGGGGTAGGGGGGGTTAAAGGGAGGGGCACCCCTTAGGATTCTATTTCGGGCGCCGGTGCCCCATCGTTAAGATGGTTTGTCATGATTTCTGGTGTGAATTTATTGGGGCTTCCGCGGTAAAACCCCAAGCTATTCAACCCTCTCTTCCCCCCCAATTAATTTCTTCTTTTAAACATAGTTTTCTAATTTCTAAATTTCATTATAAAACCAAAAACCAAGTCTTTCCGCCCGGGCGGTCCCAACCCCTTCGAAACAATTCCCTTTCCCAACCCGGGCCAGGGAACACCGGCAAGTGGGGCGCCCGAAAACAGGGGCTATTCGAGTAGGGTCCCTCGGGGGGGGGCAAACGTCCCCCGGAGCCCAACTTTCATGGCTGGCTCCCCCGAGGGCCCTCTTTCCGTTTGGGCTTCCCCCGTGAGTCTCCTTTCTGTTTTGCCTCCCCGATGGGGACTTAAAATCCCTCTCTCTCCCCCCCCGGATTAACTTTTTTCAGTACTTCCCAGTTAGTTGGGTGTTCGGGGCGGCTTTAGGACCCCCCATTCGGGTGCCGCGGGGACCCCCTTGGTTGGATTTTAGGGAACAGGGTTGGAGGGAGAAGTGGGAGGTTCCAAAATGGTTTTATTAAGAGAAACCTGGTGCTCTAGAGGTTGAAAAGAAACCTGCTATCCTAGGGTTAAAAACAAAACCCCTCGCAGAGGTAAAATTTTTGTTGAGGTAGACTTTCTATAAGACTTAATTTTCTGACATGGGTAACAGTGAATAAAGAAAAGACAGCTTTTTAATAGGAGTAATCTTGCAGTTACTAACTAAACGAGGAATTAAAGTTAAAATTCCAATATTCATTCATTTTTTTTCCTTTGTACAAGAACAGTGTCCCTGGTTTCCAGAAGAAGGCACTGTTAACTTAGACACCTGGGAGAGAGTAGGAAAACAGCTAAAAACTTACTATACTTTGCATGGGCCTGTAAATGCTTTTGCTCTGTAAAATATGATTACAAATGTTCTGGACCCTGTCATGAGGCTGTTAGATAGCCTATGGGAGAGGCTATAGGCGGTAAATGGTAGTGGGTCTCCACCTTCTATGCAGATCGTATTTTCTGCCATTGGCAAACAAAAGGAGAGAGACTCCTCTTCCTCCCGAGGAAGGAGGGTGCTTACAGGACGCAGCGGCCGAGCGCCTGGAGAGCCCCCTCCCCCTCTACACAAACCAAACCTTTAAAAAAGTTATCTTATTTAAGGCGACCACTGCAACCTCTGCTTGCGCCTCCCCAGGGCTTAAGAACTCCCACTTTATATCCAAAGCCTCCCAGAACATTGCTTAAGTTTGAAAACGATAGTGACAATATTTTTGAGCAAAAGAGCTTTTAAAACAGAGCTTGCTCCTTGCATAAAATCCCCTCAGGAGGGGCCTCACCCAACAAAAAAAAAAGAAAAAGGAAGAAAAACAGAAAAAAAATATTCGTAATAAAAGGACTTTACAAATGCAAAATGTTTCTCTTGAGGCCAAATAGAACATGTTTTGCCAAAATGTCCTGCTAAACAGACACAACAACCCGTACCAAACAACCCCAGGTAGCTCAGGCCTAGACCTCAGTTCCACCACTTCAATAATATTAACCCCTGATGTGCCAGTGACTCAGATTCCAATGAGAGTGGCTAGTCCCCTGCCTGAGGACATTGTAAGACTTGTACTGGGGCATAGCTTGCTTTCTTTTCAAGAAATTTCGGTAGTGTCTTGTGTAGTAATTCTGATTATACTGAAAAAACTGAAGTTTTGATCTCGCCACCTGCTAAAACTGTGCAATTAATAAAAATTAAAAAAAAAATAATAGCACAGCTTTTGCTTTTACCTTATTACCAAACAGAAAAACCAGACAAAAAAAAGCCCCAGAGGATCTAGATCTAGCTTTTTGGGTGCAAAAAATTGCAGGCTTCTAGGCCTTTAAAAGATTTTTTAATTCAAAGATATAAAATGTCATGGCTGTTAGACAATAGACAAGACGTTTCTTACATTGCTGAGAGACTAGCGCAGCTCCTGGCAACATATACTACTGAAAAGGAGTTAGAAAAAGTGGTATGCAGGATAAAAATGCTATAGAGTAAGAGGTGAGAGAGAGTTTAAAACCTTGGTGAATAGTGAGCTCCCCGTTGCTGGAAGTTTTCAAGCTAAGATTAAATGGTTACTTGTCATCTAAAAGGCTATAGACAGATTTGGGTTATAAAAGATCATTAGAAAAGCTTATAAAGATATTGTGTAACACCTCTTTTCTTGCTTCTTATATTTGGGTCTAGTGATATTGGTTTTTTGGATAACAAAAATTACTCAGAAACGGCCTATGAAAACTATTCTGATTAATGGCAAGTCTATTGTGGGTGTTATTAGACACAGGAGCAGACGTTTCTTGCATTTCAGGAAAAGACTGCCTAGCTCCTGGCCACCTCCTGGCCCACACATACTACTGAAAATAACTTGGTGGGGATAGGAAGAGCCCCACAGTAGCCAAAAGTGCAAAAATTTTAGATTGGCAATTTGAGGACACCCGTGGAACTTTCCAACCGTATGTAGTCCTTCACTCCCCCTTACCCTGTGGGGGAGGGACATGCTATCTCAAATGGGAGTGTTACTTTTTAGCCCTGATGATAAAGTGACCTCTCAGATGCTGCAGATCGGCTATGATCCATCAAAAGGATTGGGTAAACAACAGACAAGAATAATTGAGCTAATTTGCCCAACTCCTTGCAAGCTATATACTGGATTGGGATATCCAAATTTATAATGAAGGCCATTGTTTTTGCTGCCTACCCATTACATGAAAATTTCAAGATCCGGTGTGGGTGGAACAGTGGCCTCTGCCTAAGGAAAAATTACTGACATATTAATTAAAAAGATTAATTCAAATATACTGATTTATTAAATTGTTTAATAAAGAACCATCAAAAATTGCACTTCCATATAACAGAGAACAACTTGATGCTTTTCAAATGTTTGATGATTGGCAGATTGCTATAGGAAATTCTTGTGATCAGATCTTGCATCATTTACCCTCACGTGCTTTGTTAATTCAAAAATTAAAAAGAGAGAAATTAAGTATAGTTTTCCCCCATCAGATTTTACAACATGTTCTCTTTGTAATAAGTTAAATGCTGATTCGTTTGAAACAGTAAAATAAAAAGCCATTAGTAAAGCAAAAAGATCTCCTCCAGATAACAAAAAGATCCCGACCCAAAATTTACTGCGGGTCGAGGAAGTGTTTATATTTTTTTCCACAGGGTGCAGATTCGTCAACTTGGATCCCGGACAGACTGATTCGCCACAAAAGAAAAAGGGAACTTCTCTGCCACCACCACCGCGGGAAACAGCCGCGCACCAAAAGCTGCGGGCGGGGCCAGCCTGACTGACGGAACCCAGTGCACCGCACTCGCAGCCCATAACAGCGCCAGTGTCAGAGGGCGGGGTGAAGGCCGCTGCTCCTACCGGCAAAAGAGGCAAAAGAAACATCAAGATCCCGGCAGGACTAACAGCTGCTGCAGCACAAACTCCAACCAGAAAATGACTCTATTTACTCTATTTTGGCTTGTCTATCCTCTCCTTATGTTCTTCTTTTCACCAATGATTCCAGAAAACTTAATGTACCTAATGTAGCGACTTGTGAACCATGGATGTTTTCATCTTGTTTAACTCCTCAAAGTAATGTCTGCTCTTCTGTGGTTTTAAAGATGTCCTATAACTGTAACAACTTATTGATATGATAATTATGTTCTTGCTGTGTTACAACAACTGTTATTGTTACTACAACAGCAATCATTGACTCAACAAGTGTAAATGCCCAATATGTTAAAAAATCAAGGTTTAGTGTATTTTGGAACAGCTCAGATATTAGTTTAGACTTAGGGAAACTTCATAATCAGATTCAGACCTTGGAACACTCCCGATTAGATTTTACCACCGCAGGAGAAGCCAATGACTTTTCCCACACTTTCTCTAACTTCATTTCTGAAGACTGTTCTGTCTACTGTCTATATATCTTGCTCCTCATAATCATACTTCCCTATATTGTCTAGATTCTTCGGCAGAGCATTCGGAATCTCGAGACCGAACTGCACCTGATTTTAAACATAAATAATCAATTATTTAAAATTAAAAAGGGTGAGATGCCGGGAGCCAGTGTGAGGAATCCCGCCGTGACAAGGTCATGAGGAAGGAAGCTGACATACGCAAGGCGTGCTCAGACTTCAGGGACCCCTCTGGAAATTCCTAAGCATGTACCCCAACAAAAATCTGCCGGCTTTTGTGCTCTGCTTTTCCACTCTTCTGACATTTTTCTGGAAAAAGTCAATTCAGGGTTTCAGTCTTCTGCATTTGAAAGAGTGTTTTCAATCTAAAAACCCCTCCGATGGCTTTCTAGCCTGCCTGCAGGACTCTGCGAGTGTGATTGTTTGAGGCTCCTGACGCGGCAGGAGGCACAGGAAGCTTAAAATATCCTAGGAATGTAGGGGCTTCCGAAGAGTCAAAATCTTTAGAATAGGACTGATTAAAAGTTTCATTTGTTGAGTCAATGCTTGCTGCCAAATTTTCATATCCTTTATTTTTAGATATAGTTGGTATATAGAAAAACAAGTAGTAGACCTTGGTATTAGCAACATTAGATCTTTGAGTTAAGTACCTTCTTTGTTATATCCCACTGCACCTTTGTTCTATAGAGATGTAACTTTAATGCTTTAAGGAGATGCAAATTAAAGAAAAACACTTCAGGGGAAACAAATCAACATTCATTAAGGAAGAGAGCTAAAAAGTGTTAACAAGCTTCTTGGCCAGAAGATAATGTAAATCACCTGAGACCTTTTGTATACAAAATGATGTATAGAAAGAGTCTGGGCTGCGAACGCTACATAATTCTGTGTTACCCGTTGATCTCCATGTTTTATCAAAAGTATAAAAGCCTTCTGAAACAATAAAGGATCGGATCAGTTTCTCGAACTAGTCTCTCGGCTGGTTTCTTGGGACTCTGGCTCCCCCCATGTCTCTCTCTCTCCTCTTCTCTCCCTTCCCTCTCTTGCTCTTTACTTTAACTTCAGGCTGAATCTCCATCTGGGGCGCGGAGGCTCGCCAGGTCTACTTACTTGCCCCGGCTGTTAAGACCCGCACCAAAGGGAGCTTAAGGCGAGGCACCCTTAGATATTCAAGCGGGCGCCGGTGGCCCAACGTAGATGGTGCAAATTCCTTGTCTGGAATTTTATTGGCCTTCCGCGTAAACCAAGCTATTCAGCCCTCTTCGTCCACTTAATCTTCTTATTACACTATAGTTTCTTAATCTAATCTTACATTAATAAACAAACAAGTCTTTCCACGCCAACGCCGTCCACCCTTCGAATTCCCTGGATCCACCGGGGCTGGACCCCGGCAGAAAGCCTCGTGGGAAAGCCTCGTGGGAAAGCCTCGAGGGAAAGCCCTTATCCTTGGTTCACGCGAAGGGAAGCGTGACACTGCTGCTACAGCTCGGGAGGAAAGCCCACGTGCATGCCCCACTCGAGACGAAGACTGATTCCCTGGGGAGACTACAGAAGTACCCCAAGATCCATGTCAGCACTGGAGAGGAATCCTCAGGTTCCGGCACTGACTCCACACAAGGTTTTTGGCCCCAGCATTGACGGGAGAGGAAACCCGAGAGGCCCGAGAGGCCCCCGAGCAACTTGCAAGGGGACTGGCCTTTCCTGAGGCCACCAGAGCGGGTCCCTGAGGTCCCCGTCGTAAGTCGAGAGCACCTGCCGCAACTCGAGAAAATCCAGGAGGTTCTCCCTCCTGGCGAGATGAGGCCCATTTCCGCTGAGGCGTCTCTAGGCTAATCACACCTAAACTCTGGAACTTCCAAAGGGTCCTTCACACCCTTGCTGCAACTCAAGAAGTTCCCCGACATACGCCACTCCACTCGAGAGGAAGCACGAGAGTCCCGCCCACATCCAGAGGAGCCCTGTTTCCGCCTCCTAGCTCGAGAGGAGGGATCCTTTCCCTGCGTGGTCGGGAAAGAATTCCAGGCGTTCCCGTCGCATCTCAAGAGGAGGCGCTCTCCACAGGAAAGGCGAGAGGAACTCCAGGGTCGTGCCACATTCCAAGAGTCCCGAGATGTCTCAGTCCATTCCAGGGAAACCTGATTTCCCAGCACTGCCTCCTCTCAAGCCGAGGATCGACACCCACCACGGTGGCACGTGGGACAGCCCTGTGGAAAGCCTCGTGGAAAGCCTCTTGGAAAAGCCTCTAGGAAAGACACAGATCCCTTGATCCACGCGAAGGGAAGTGCGACACTGCTGCTACAGCTCGGAAGGAAAGCGCACGTGCATGCCCCCACTTGAGACGAGGACTGACTCCACTGGGGAGACTTCAGAAGTACCCCCAGATCCATGTCAGCACTGGAGAGGAATCCTCAGGTTCCGGCACCGCTCCACACAAGATCTTAAGCCCGGCATCGACGGGAGAGGAATCCGAGAGGCCCCGAGCAACTCGCATGGGGACTGGCCTTTCCTGAGGCCACCAGAGCGGGTCCCTGAGGTCCCCGTCGTAAGTCGAGAGCACCTGCCGCAACTCGAGAAAATCCAGGAGGTTCTCCCCTCCAGGCGAGATGAGGCCCATTTCCGCTGAGGCGTCTCGAGGCAATCACACCTAACATCTGGAACTGCCAAAGGGTCCTTCACACCCTTGCTGCAACTCAAGAAGTTCCCCGACATACCCGTCTCCACTCGAGAGGAAGCACGATGGTCCCGCCCACATCCAGAGGAGCCCCGTTTCCGCCTCCTAGCTCGAGAGGAGGGATCCTTTCTCTGCGTGGTCGGGAAAGAATTCCCGGCGTTCCCGTCGCATCTCAAGAGGAGGCGCTGTCCACAGGAAAGGCCAGAGGAACTCCAGGGTCGTGCCCATTCCCAGAGTCCCCCAGATGTCTCAGTCCATTCCAGGCAAACCTGTTTTCCCCTGCACTGCATCGACTTTCAAGCCGAGGATCGAAACAAAGCACGGTGGCACGTGGG
>NW_017200307.1:0-7041 GCF_001704415.2 Capra hircus
TGGGGGCATGCACGTGTGCTTTCCTCCCGAGCTGTAGCAGCAGTGTCACGCTACCCTTCGCGTGGATCAAGGATCTGTGGCTTTCCCTCGAGGCTTTCCCACAAGACTTTCCCACGAGGCTTCCCACAGGGCTGTCTCACGTGCCACCGTGGTGTGAGTTGATCCGCGACTTGAAAGTCGAAGCAGTGCAGGGAAAACTGGTTTCCCTGGAATAGACTGAGAAATCAGGGTGACTCTGGAATGGGGCCTGATCCTGGAGTTCCTCTCGCCTTCCTGTGGAGAGCGCTCCTCTTGAGATGCGACAGGAACGCTAGGAATTCTTTCCCGACCACGCAGGAAAGAATCCCTCTCTCGAGCTCGCAGGCGAAACGGGGCCACTCTGGAAGTGGGCGGACTCTCGTGTTCCTCTTGAGTGGAGACGGGTATGTCGGGGAACTTCTTGAGTTGCAGCAAGGGTGTGAAGGACCCTTAGGAAATTCCAGAGTTTAGTGTGATTACCCCCTATTTGCCTAAGCAGAAATGGGCCTCATCTCGCTTGGAGGGTAGAACCTCCTGGATTTTCTCGAGTTGCGGCAGGCGATCTCGACTTACGATGGGGTCCTCAGGGACCCGCTCTGGTGGCCTCAGGACAGGCCAGTCCCATGCGAGTTGCTCAGGGGCCTCTCAGGTTTCCTCCGCCGTCGATGCTGGGGCCTAGGACCTTGTGTTGAGTTGGTGCCGTAACCTGAGGATTCTTCTCCAGTGCTAACAAGGATCTTGGGGTACTTCTGGAGTCTCCCCAGTGGAGTCAGTCCTTGTCTCGAGTGGGTCGATGCACCGTGCGCTTTCCTCCCGAGCTGTAGTAGCCAGTGTCAAGCTTCCCTTCGTGTGGATCAAGGGATCTGTGGCTTCCCAAGAGGCTTTTTCCACGAGGCTTTCCCTCAGGGCTGTCCCACGTGCCACCGTGGTGTGAGTCGATCCTCGGCTTGAAAGTCAAGGCAGTGCAGGGAAAAAAAGGTTTCCCTGGAATGGACTGAGACATCCAGGGGACTCTGGGAATGGTTGGCACGACCCTGGAGTTCCTCTCGCCTTTCCTGTGGAGAGCGCCTCCTCTTGAGATGTGACGGGAACACCGGGTATTCTATCCCGACCACGCAGGGAAAGGATCCCACCTCTCGAGCTAGGACGCGGAAACAGGGTTCCTCTGGGTGTGGGTGGGATTCTCGTGCTTCCTGTCGAGTGGCGACGGGTATGTCGGGGAACTTCTTGAGTTGCAGCAAGGGTGTGAAGGACCCTTTGGAAGTTCCAGAGGTAAGGTGTGATTAGCCTCGAGAAACCTCAGCGGAAATGAGACTCTTCTCGCCTGGAGGGGAGAACCTCCTGGATTTTCTCGAGTTGCGGCAGGTGGCTCTCGACTTACGACTGGGACCTCAGGGACCCACTCTGGTGGCCTCAGGAAAGGCCAGTCCCATTGCGAGTTGCTCGGGGGCCTCTAGGGATTTCTCTCCCTTCGATGCTTGGGCCTAAGGACTTGTGTGGAGTCAGTGTGGCAACCTGAGGATTCCTCTACAGTGCCGGCATGGATCTTGGGGTACTTCTGGAGTCTCCCCAGGGGAGTCAGTCCTCGTCTCGAGTTGGGACATGCACGTGCGATTTCCTCCCGAGCTGAAGCAGCAGTGTCACGCTTACCTTCGGGTGGATCAAGGGATCTGTGTCTTTCCCTAGAGGTTTTTCCCACGAGGCTTTCCCACGAGGCTTTCCCACAGGGCGGTCCCACGTGCCACCGAGGTGTGCGTCGATCCTCGGCTTGAAAGTCGAGGCAGTGCAGGGAAAACAGGTTTCCCTGGAATGGACTGAGACATCTGGGGGAGTGTGGGAACGGTGGCACGAACCTGGAGTTCTTCTCGCGTTTCAAGTGGTGAGCGCCTCCTCTTGAGATGCGACAAGAACGCCGGGAATTCTTTCCCGACCACGCAGGGAAAGGATCACTCCTCTAGAGCTATGAGGCGGAAACAGGGCTCCTCTGGATGTGGGCGGGACTCTCGTCCTTCTTCTCGAGTGGAGTCGGGTATGTCGGGGAACTTCTTGCCTTGCAGCAAGGGTGTTAAGGATCCTTGGGAAATTCCAGCGTTTAGGTGTGATTAGCCTTAGAGGAGCCTCATCCGAAAAGGGCCTCATCTCGCCTGGAGGGGAGAACCTCCTGGATTTTCAAGAGTTACGGCCGGTGCTCTCGCCTTACCACGGGGACCTCAGGGACCCGCTCTGGTGGCCTCAAGAAAGGCCAGTCCCCAGGCCAGTTGCTCGGGGACCTCTCGGAATTCCTCTCCCGTCGATGCCGGGGCCTACGATCTCGTGTGGAGTGGGTGCCGGAACCTGAGGATTCCTCTCCAGTGCTGACATGGATCTTGGGGTACTTCTGGAGTCTCCCCACGGGAGTCAGTCCTCATCTCGAATGGGGGCATGCAGGTGGGCTCTACTCCTGAGCTCTAGCTGCAGTGTCGCGCTTCCCTTCGCGGGCAGTAAGGGATCTGTGGCTTTCCCTCGAGGCTTTCCCACGAGGGTTTCCCACACGGCTGTCCAAATGCCACCGTTGTGTGAGTCGTTTCTCGGCTTGAAAGTCATGGCAGTGCATGGAAAAACAGGTTTCCCTGGAATGGACTGAGACCTCTGGGGGGACTCTGGGAATGGTGACACGACCCTGGAGTTCCTCTCGCCTTTCCTGTGGAGAGCGCTTCCTCTTGAGATGCTACGGAACGCCGGGAATTCTTTCCCGAAAACGCAGGGTAAGGATCCCTCCTCTCGAGCTAGGAGGCGGAAACTGGGCTCCTCTGGATGTGTTCGTGACTCTCGTGCTACCTCTCGAGTGGAGACGGGTATGTCGGGGAACTTCTTGAGTTGCAGCAATGGCGTGAAGGACCGTTTGGAATTTTCAGAGGTTAGGTGTGATTAGCCTCGAAACACCTCAGTGGAAATGGGCCTCATTCGCCTGGAGGGGAGAAACTCCTGGATTTTCTTGAGTTGTGGCAGGCGCTCTCGGCTTACGACGGGTACCTCAGGGACCCGCTCTGGTGGGCCTCACGAAAGACCAGTCCCCATGCGAATTGGTCGGGTGCCTCTTGGGATTCCTCTCTCGTCGATGCCGGGGCATAAGACCTCGTGTGGAGTCGGTGCCGGAACCTGAGGATTGCTCTCCAGTGCTGACATGGATCTTGGGGTACTTCTGGAGTCTCCCCAGGGGAGTCAGTCCTCGTCTCGAGTGGGGACATGCACGTGTGCTTTCCTCCCCAGCTGTAGCAGAAGTGTTGCGCTTCCGTTCGCCTGGACCACGGCATCTGTGGATTTCCCTCGAGGCTTTCCCGCTAGGCTTTCCCACGAGGCTTTCCCACAGGGCTGTCCCATGTTCCACCGTGCTGTGAGTCGATCCTCGGGTTGAAAGTCGAGGCAGTGTAGGGAAAACAGGTTTCCCTGGAATGGACTGAGACATCTGGGGGACTCTGGGAATGGTGACACGACCCTGGAATTCCTCTTGCTTTTCCTGTGGAGAGCGCCTCCTCTTGAGATGCGACGGGAACGCCGGGAATTCTTTCCCGTCCACGCAGGGAAAGGATCCCTGCCCTCGAGCTAGGAGGCGGAAACGGGGCTCCTCTGGATGAGGGCGGGACTCTCGTGCTTCCTCTCGAGTGGAGACAGGTAAGTTGGGGAACTTCTTGATTTGCAGCAAGGGTGTGATAGACCTTTTGGAAGTTCCAGAGGTTAGGTGTGATGAGCCTCGAGACGCCTCAGCGGAAATGGGCCTCATGTCGCCTGGAGGGGAGAACCTCCTGGATTTCTCGAGTTGGGGCATGTGCTCTTGACTTACGACGGGGACCTCACGGACCCGCTCTGGTGGCCTCAGGAAAGGCTAGTCCCCAAGCGAGTTCCTCGGGGGCCTCTCGGGATTCCTCTCCCGTCGATGCCGGGGCCTAAGCCTGCCGGGAGCCAGTGTGAGGAAGCCCGCCCGTGACAAGGTTATGAGGAAGGAAGCTGACATACGCAAGGCGTGCTCAGACTTCAGGGACCCCTCTGGAAATTTTTAAGCATGTACCCCAACAAAAATCTGCCGGTTTTTGTGCTCTACTTTTTCACTCTTCTGACCTTTTCTGGAAAAAGTCAATTCAGGGCGTTAGTCTTCTGCATTTGAAAGAGTGTTTCAATCCAAAAACCCTCTGATGGCTTTCTAGCCTGCCTGTAGAACTCGTACAGCTGCGCTTGTGATTGTTTGAGGCCTCCTGACCGCCGGAGGCACAGGAAGCTTAAAACATCCTAGGAATGCAGGAGCTTCTGAGAAGTCAGAATCTTTAGAATAGGACTGATTAAAAGTTTCATTTTTTGGGTCAATGCTTGCTGCCAAATTTTCATATCCTTTATTTTTAGATATAGTTGGTATGTGAAAAACAAGTAGTAGACCTGGTATTAGCAACATTAGATCTTTGATGTAAGTACCTTCTTTGTTATAACCCACTGCACCTTTGTTCTATAGAGATGTAACTTTGGTGCTTTAAGGAGATGCCGATTAAAGAAAAACACTTCAGGGGGAAACAAAATTAACATTCATTAAGGAAGAGAGCCAAAAAGTGTTAACAATCCTCTTGGCCAGAAGATAATGTAAATTACCTGAGACCTTTTGTATACAAAATGATATACAGAAAGAATCTGGGTTGCGAACACTACATAATTTTGTGTTATCCATTGATCTCCATGTATTATCAAAAGTATAAAAGACCTTCTGAACAATAAAGGAGGAGGCCAGGGGCCGGGGGCCAGTTTCTCGGACCAGCTTCTCGAACTAGTCTCTCAGCCTGGTTTCTTGGGACTCTGGCTCCCCCCGTGTCTTTCTCTCTCTTTCTTCTTCTCTACCTTTCCTTCTCTCTGCTCTTTACTATAACTTCAGGCTGAATCTCCACATGGAGTGCGGAGGCTCGCCAGGTCTACTTACTTGGCCTGGCTGTTAAGACCCGCATGAAAGGGAGCTTAAGGCGAGGCACCCTTAGATATTCAAGCGGGCGCCGGTGGCCCAACCTAGGTGGTGCAAATTCCTTGTCTGGAATTTATTGGCGGTCCGCGAAAACCAAGCTATTCACCACTCTTCCTCCACTTAATCTTCTTACTACACTATAGTTTCCTAATGTAATCTTACATCAATAAATAAACAAGTCTTTCCACACCAACGCCGTCCACCCCTTCGAATTCCCTGGATCCACCGGCGCTGGACCCCGGCATAAGACCTTGTGTGGATTCGGTGCCGGAACCTGAGGATTCCTCTCCAGTGCTGACATGGATCTTGGGGTACTTCTGGAGTCTCCCCAGGGGAGTCAGTCCTCGTCTCGAGTGGGGGCATGCACGTGCGCTTTCCTCCCGAGCTGTAGCAGCAGTGTCACGCTTCCCTTCGCGAGGATCAAGGGATCTGTGGCTTTCCCACGAGGCTTTCCCACAGGGCTGTCCCATGTGCCACCGTGGTGTGAGTCGATCCTCGCTTGAAAGTCGAGGCAGTGCAGGGGAAAACAGGTTTCCCTGGAATGGACTGAGACATCTTGGGGACTCTGGGGAATGGGGCCTGATCCTGGAGTTCTTCTCGCCTTTCCTGTGGAGAGCGCCTCGTCTTGAGATGCGACGGGAACGCTAGGAATTCTTTCCCGACCACGCAGGGAAAGGAACCCTCCTCTCGAGCTAGCAGGCGGAAACGGGGCCACTCTGGATATGGGCGGGACTCTCCCATTCCTCTAGAGTGGAGACGGGTATGTCGGGGAACTTCTTGAGGTGCAGCAAGGGTGTGAAAGACCCTTTGGAAGTTCCAGAGTTTAAGTGTGATTACCCCCTACTTGCCTCAGCGGAAATGGGCGTCATCTCGTCTGGAGGGAGAACCTCCTGGATTTTCTCGAGTTGCGGCAGGTGCTCTCGACTTACGAAGGGGCCTCAGGGATCCGTTCTGGTGGCCTCAGTAAAAGCCAGTCCCCATGGGAGTTGCTCGGGGGCCTCTCGGGATTCCTCTCCCGTCGATGCTGGGGCCTAAGACCTTGTGTGGACTCAGTGCCGGAACCTGAGGATTCCTCTCCAGTGCTGACATGGATCTTGGGGTACTTCTGGTTCTCCCCAGGGGAGTCAGTCCTCGTCTCGAGTGGGGGCATGCACGTGCCCTTTCCTCCGAGCTGTAGCAGCAGTGTCACGCTTCCCTATGCGTGGATCAAGGTATGCGGCTTTCCCTCGAGGCTTTCCCACGAGGCTTCCCACGAGGCTTTTCCACAGGGCTGTCCCACCTGTCACCATTTGTGAGTCGATCCTCGGCTTGAAAGTCGAGGCAGTGCAGGGAAAACAGATTTCCCTGGAATGTACTGAGACATTGGGGGACTCTGGGAATGGGCACGACCCTGGAGTTCCTCTCGCCTTTCTTGTACAGAGAGCCTCCTCTTGAGATGGGTCGGAACGCCGGGAATTTTCCCGACCACGAAGGGAAAGGATACCTCCTCTCGAGGTAGCAGGCGGAAACGGGGCCCTCGATGTGGGCGGGACTCTCGTGCTTCCTCTCGAGGGAGACAGTATGTCGGGAACTTCTTGAGTTGCAGAAAGGTGTGAAGAACCCTTTGGAAGTTCCAGAGGTAAGGTGAATATCCTGGAGACGCCTCAGCGGAAATGGCCTCATCTCGCCTGGAGGAGAGAACCTCCTGGATTTTCTCGAGTTGCGGCAGGTGCTCTCGACTTACGACGGGGACCTCAGGGACCCGCTCTGGGGGCCTCAGGAAAGCCCAGTCCCCATGCGAGTTGCTCGGGCTCTCGGATACCTCTCCCTTCGATGCTGGGCCTAAGCCCTTGTGTGGAGTCGGTGCCGGAACCTGAGGGTTCCTCTCCCTACTGACATGGATCTTGGGGTACTTCTGCAGTCTCCCCAGGGGAGTCAGTCCCCGTCTCGAGTGGGGGCATGCACGTGCGCTTTCCTCCCGAGCCGTAGCAGGCAGTGTCACGCTTCCCTACGCGTGGATAAAGGGATCTGTGGCTTTCCCTCGGGCTTTCCCACGAGGCTTTCCCACA
>NW_017200308.1:0-7040 GCF_001704415.2 Capra hircus
AGGCGGAAACGGGGCTCCTCTGGATGTGGGCGGACTCTCGTGCATCCTCTCGAGGGGAGACGGGTAAGTCTGGGATCCTCTTGAGTTGGAGCAAGGGTGTGAAGGACTTCTGGAAGTTCCAGAGGTTAGATGTGATTAGCCTCGAGATGCTTCAATGGAAATGGGCCTCATCTTGCCTGGAGGGAGAACCTCCTGGATTTTCTCGAGTTGCGGCAGGTGCACTCGACTTACGACGGGGACATCAGGGACCCGCTCTGGTTGCCTCAGGAAAGGCAAGTCCCATGCGAGTTGCTCTGGGGCCGCTCGGGATTCCTCTCCCGTCGATGTCGGCGCCTAAGATCTTGTGTGGAGTCGGTGCCCGTACCTGAGCATTCCTCTCCAGTGCTGACATGGATCTTGGGGTACTTCTGGAGTCTCTCCAGGGGAGTGAGTCCTCGTGCCGAGTGGGGACATGCACGTGAGCTTTCCTCCGAGCTGTAGCAGCAGTGTCACGCTTCCTTCGTGTGGATCAAGGGATCTGTGGCTTTCCCTCGAGGCTTTCCACGAGGCTTTCCACAGGGCTGTCCCACGTGCCACCGTGGTGTGAGTCGATCCTCGGCTTGAAAGTCGAGGCAGTGCAGGGAAAACAGGTTTCCCTAGAATGGACTGAGATATCTGGGGGACTCAGGGAATGGTGGCACAACCCTGGAGTTCCTCTCGCCTTTCCTGTGGAGAGCGCCCTGCTCTTGAGATGTGACGGGAACGCTGGGAATCCTTTCCCGACCACGCAGGGAAAGGATCCTCCTCTCGAGCTAGAAGGCGGAAACGGGGCTCCTCTGGCTGTGGGCAGAACTCTCGTGCTTCCTCTCGAGTGGACACGGGTATGTCGGGGAACTTCCTGAGTTGCAGCAAGGGTGTGAAGGACCCTTTGGAAGTTCCAGAGGTTAGGTGTGATTAGCCTCGAGACGCCTCAGTGGAAATGGGCCTCATCTCGCCTAGAGGGGAGAACCTCCTGGATTTTCTCGAGTTGTGGCAGGTGCTCTCGACTTACGACGAGGACCTCAGGGACCCGCTCTGGTGGCCTCAGGAAAGTCCATGCCCCATGCGAGTTTGTTCGGGGGCCTCTTGGGATTCCTCTCCTGACGATGCCGGGGCCTAAGATCTTGTGTGGAGTCGGTGCCGGTCATGAGCATTCCTCTCCAGTGCTGACATGGCACCTGGGCTTCTTCTGAAGTCTCTCCCAGGGGAGTCAGTCCTCGTTTCGAGTGGGGGCATGCACATGTGCTTTCTTCCCGAGCTGTAGGAGCAGTGTCACGCTTCCCTTCGCGAGGATCAAGGGATCAGGGGCTTTCCCTCGAGGCTTTCCCACGAGGCTTTCCCACGAGGCTTTCCCACAGGGCTGTCCCAAGTGCCACTGTGGTGTGAGTCGATCCTTGGCTTGAAAGTCGAGGCAGCGCAGGGAAACAGGTTTCCCTGGAATGGACTGAGACATCTGGGGGACTCTGGGATTGGTGGCACGACCCTGGAGTTCCTTTCGCCTTTCCTGTGGAGAGCGCCTCCTCTTGAGATGCGACGGGAACGCCGGGAATTCTTTCCCGACAACGCAGGGAAAGGATCCCTCCTATCGAGCTAGGAGGCGGAAACGGGGCTCCTCTGGATGTGGGCAGGACTCTCGTGCTTCCTCTCGAGTGGAGATGGGTATGTCGGGGAACTTGTTGAGTTGCAACAATGGTGTGAAGGACCCTTTGTAGGTTCCAGAGTTTAGGTGTTATAAGCCTCGAGACGCCTCAGCGGAATTGGGCCTCATCTCGCCCCGATGGGAGAACCTCCTGGATATTCTCGTGTTGGGGCAGCTATTCTCGACTTACGATGGGGACCTCAGGGACCGCTCTGGTGGCCTCAGGAAAGGCCAGTACCCATGCGAGTTGATCGGGGGCCTCTCGGGATTCCGCTCACGTCGATGCTGGGGCCTAAGTCCTTGTGTGGAGTCGGTGCGGAACCTTAGGATTCCCCTCCAGGGCTGACATGGATCTTGGGTACTTCTGCAGTCTCCCCAGGGGAGTCAGTCCTCGTCTCGAGTGGGGGCATGCACGTGCGCTTTCCTCCCGAGCTGTAGCAGCAGTGTCACGCTTCCCTTCGCGGGAATCAAGGGATCTGTGGCTTTCCCTCGAGGCTTTCCCACCAGGCTTTCCCACGAGGCTTTCCCACAGGGCTGTCCACGTGCCACCGTTGTGTGAGTCGATCCTCGCTTGAAAGTCGAGGCAGTGCAGGGAAAACAGGTTTCCCTGGAATGTACTGAGACATCTGGGGGACTCAGGGAATGGTGGCACGACCCTGGAGATACTATCACCTTTCCTGCGGAGAGGGCCTCCTCTTGAGATGCGACGGGAACTCCGGGAATTCTTTCCCGACAACGCAGGGAAAGGATCCCACCTCTCGAGCTAGGAGGCAGAAAAGGGGCTCCTCTGGATGTGGGCGGGACTCTCGTGCCTCCTTTCGAGTGGAGACTGGTATGTCGGGGAACTTCTTGATTTTCAGCAAGGGTGTGAAGGACCCTTTGGCAGTTCCATAGGTTAGGTGTGATTAGCCTCGAGACGCCTATGGGAAATGGGCCCCATCTCGCCTGGAGGGGAGTACCTTCTGAATTTTTCGAGTTGTGGCAGGCGCTCTAGACTTACGACGGGGACCTCAGGAACCCGATCTGGTGGCCTCAGGAAAGGCCAGTCCCCATGCGAGTTGCTCGGGGGCCTCTTGTGATTCCCCTCCCGTTAATGCCGGGGCCTAAGATCTTTGTGTGGAGTTGGTGCCGGAACCTGAGGATTCTTCTCCAGTGCTGACATGGATCTTGGGGTGCTTCTGGAGTCTCCCCAGGGGAGTCAGTCCTCATCTTGAGTGGGGGCATGCACGTGCGCTGTCCTCCAGAGCTGTAGCAGCAGTGTCACGATTCCTTCGCGTGGATCAAGAGATCTGTGGCTTTCCCTCGAGGCTTTCCCACGAGGCTTTCCCACGAGGTTTTCCCAAAGGGCTGTCCACACGAGCCACCATGGTGAGTCGATCCTCGGCTTGAAAGTCGAGGCAGTGCAGGAAAACAGGTTTCCCTGGAATGGACTGAGACATCTGGGGGACTCTGAGAATGGTGGCACGACCCTGGAGTTCCTCTCGCCTTTCCTGTGGAGAGCGCCTCTCTTGAGATGCGACGGGAACGTCGGGAATTCTTTCCCGAGCACGCAGGGAAAGGATCCCTCCTCTCGAGCTAGGAGGCGGAAATGGGGCTACTGTGGATGTGGGTGGGACTCTCCTGCTTCCTCTCGAGTGGAGACGGGTATGTCGGGGAACTTCTTGAGTTGCAGCAAGGGTGTGAAGGACCCTTTGAAAGTTCCAGAGGTCAAGTGTGATTAGCCTCGAGACGCCTCAGCGGAAATGGGCCTCATCTCGCCTGGAGGGGAGAACCTCCTGGATTTTCTCGAGTTGCGGCAGGTGCTCTCGAGTTACGACGGAGACCTCAGGGACCCGCTCTGGTGGCCTCAGGAAAGGCCAATCCCCTTGCGAGTTGCTCGGGGGCCTCCCGGGATTCTTCTCCCTTTGATGCCGGGGCCTAAGATCTTGTGTGGAGTGGGTGCCGGAACCTGAGGATTTCTCTCCAGTGCTGACATGGATCCTGGGGTACTTCTGGAGTCTCCCCAGTGGAATCAGTCCTCGTCTCGAGTGGGGGCATGCACGTGCGATTTCCTCCCGAGCTGTAGCACCCGTGTCGCGCTTCCATTCGCGTGGATCAAGGGATCTGTGGCTTTCCCTGGAGGCTTTCCCACGAGGCTTTCCCACGAGGCTTTCCCACAGGGCTGTCCACGTGCCACCGTGGTGTGAGTCGATCCTCGGCTTGAAAGTCGAGGCAGTGCAGGGAAAACAGGTTTCCCTGGAATGGACTGAGACATCTGGGGGGACTCTGGGAATGTGACACGACCCTGGAGTTCCTCTCGCCTTTCCTTGGAGAGCACCTCCAGATGGAGAGAATGAACGCCGGAATTCTTTCCCGACCACGCAGGGAAAGGATCCCTCTCTCGATCTAGGAGGAGGAAACCGGGCTCCTGTCGATGTGGGCGGGACTCTCTAGCTTCCTCTCGAGTGGAGACGGGTATGTCGGGAACTTCTTGAGTTGCAGCAAGGGTGTGAAGGACCCTTTGGAAGTTCCAGAGTTTAGGTGTGATTAGCCTCGAGACCCCTTAGTGGAAATGGGCCTTCATCTCGCCTGGAGGGGAGAACCTCCTGGATTTTCTCGAGTTGCGGCAGGTGCTCTCGACTTACGTCGGGGACCTCAGGACCCGCTCTGTTGGCCTCAGGAAAGGCCAGTCCCCATGTGAGTTGCTCGGGGCCCCTTGGGGGCCACTCGGGTTTCCTCTCCCGTCGATGCTGGGGCCTAAGACCTTGTGTGGAGTCAGTGCTGGAACCTGCCGATTCCTCTCCAGTGCTGACATGGATCTTGGGGTACTTCTGGAGTCTCCCCAGGGGAGAAAGTCCTCGTCTCAAGTGGGGGCATGCACGTGCGCTTTCCTCCAGAGCGGTAGCAGCAGTGTCGCGATTCCATTTGCGTGGATCAAGGGATAAGGGGCTTTCCCTCAGGCTTTCCACGAGGCTTTCCCACAGGGCTGTCCCACTTGCCACCGTGGTGTGAGTCGATCCTCGGCTTGAAAGTCGACGCAGTGCAGGGAAAACCGATTTTCCTGAAATGGACTGAAACATCCAGGGGACTCTGGAATGGTGGCACGACCCTGGAGTTTCCTCTCGCCTTTCCTGTGGAGAGCGCCTCCTCTTGAGATGCGACGGGAACGCCGGGAATTCTTTCCCGACCACGCAGGGAAAGGATCCCTCCTCTCGAGCCAGGAGGCGGAAACGGGGCTCCTCTGGATGTGGGCGGACTCTCGTGCTTCCTCTCCAGTGGAGACGGGTATGTCGCGGAACTTCTTGAGTTGCAGTAAGGGTGTGAAGGACCCTTTGGAAGTTCCAGATGTTAGATTTAATTAGCCTCGAGATGCCTCAGCGGAAATGAGCCTCATCTAGCCTGGAGGGGAGAACCTCCTGGATTTTCTCGAGTTGCAGCAGGTGATCTCGACTTATGACGGGGACCTCAGGGACCCACTCTGGTGGCCTCAGGAAAGGCCAGTCCGCATGCGAGTTACTCGGGGCCCTCTCGGGATTCCTCTCCCGTCGATGCCGGGGCCTAAGGCTGCCGGGAGCCAGTGTGAGGAAGCCCGCCCGTGACAAGTTTATGAGGAAGGAAGCTGACATACGCAAGGCGTGCTCAGACTTCAGGGGACCCTTATGGAAATTTTTAAGCATGTACCCCAACAAAAATCTGCCGGTTTTTGTGCTCTGCTTTTTCACTCTTCAGACCTTTTCTGGAAAAGTCAATTCAGGGCGTTAGTCTTCTGCATTTGAAAGAGTGTTTCAATCCAAAACCCTCTGATGGCTTTCTAGCCTGCCTGTAGGACTCGTACAGCTGCGCTTGTGATTGTTTGAGGCCTCCTGACCGCAGGAGGCATAGGAAGCTTAAAACATCCTAGGAATGCAGGAGCTTCCGAGGAGTCAGAATCTTTAGAATAGGACAGATTAAAAGTTTCATTTTTTGGGTCAATGCTTGCTGCCAAATTTTCATATCCTTTATTTTTATATATAGTTGGTATGTGAAAAACCAGTAGTAGACCTGGTATTAGCAACATTAGATCTTTGAATTAAGCACCTTCTTTCTTATAACCCACTGCACCTTTGTTCTATAGAGATGTAACTTTAATGCTTTAAGGAGATGCAGGTTAAAGAAAAACACTTCAGGGGAAACAAAATTAACATTCATTAAGGAAGAGAGCCAAAAAGTGTTAACAAGCCTCTTGGCCAGAAGATAATGTAAATCACCTGAGACCTTTTGTATACAAAATGATATACAGAAAGAATCTGGGTTGCAAACAATACATAATTTTGGGTTATCCATTGATCTCCATGTATTATCAAAAGTATAAAAGAACTTCTGAACAATAAAGGAGAGGCCAGGGGCCGGGGCCAGTTTCTCGGACCAGCTTCTCGAACTAGTCTCTCAGCCTGGTTTCTTGGCACTCTGGCTCCCCCCGTGTCTTTCTCTCTCTTTCTTCTTCTCTACCTTTCCTTCTCTCTGCTCCTTACTATAACTTCAGGCTGAATCTCCACCTGGAGTGCGGAGGCTCGCCAGGTCTACTTAATTGCCCTGGCTATTAAGACCCACACGAAAGGGAGCTTAAGGCGAGGCACCCTTAGATATTCAATCGGGCGCCGGTGGCCCAACATAGGTGGTGCAAATTCCTTGTCTGGAATTTTATTGGCCGTCCGCGTAAACCAAGCTATTCAGCCCTCTTCCTCCACTTAATCTTCTTACTACACTATAGTTTCCTAATCAAATCTTACATTAATAAATAAACAAGTCTTTCCACGCCAACGCCGTCCACCCTTCGAATTCCCTGGATCCACCGGGGCTGGGCCCCGGCATAAGACCTGGTGTGGAGTCGGTGCCGGAACCTGAGGATTCCTCTCCAGTGCTGACATGGATCTTGGGGTACTTCTGGAGTCTCCCCAGGGGAGTCAGTCCTCGTCTGGAGTGGGGGCATGCCGTGCGTTTTCCTCCCGAGCTGTAGCAGCAGTGTCACGCTTCCCTTCGCGTGGATCAAGGGATCTGTGGCTTTCCCACGAGGCTTTCCCTCGAGGCCCCCCAGGGCTGTCCACGAGGCTTTCCCCACAGGGCTGTCCCACGTGCCACCGTGGTGTGATTCGATCCTAGGCTTGAAAGTCGAGGCAGAGCTGGGAAAACAGGTTTCCCTGGAATGGACTGAGACATCTGGGGGACTCTGGAATGGTGGCACGACCCTGGAGTTCCTCTCGCCTTTCCTGTGGAGAGCGCCATCTCCTAAGATGCGACGGGAACGCGGGGAATTCGTTCCCCACCACGCAAGGAAAGGATCCCTCCTCTCGAGCTAGGAGGCGGAAACGGGGCTCCTCTGGATGTGGGCGGACTCTCGTGCTTCCTCTCGAGTGGAGAACGGTAA
>NW_017200309.1:0-7040 GCF_001704415.2 Capra hircus
TTTCCTCCCGAAACAGTAGCAGCAGTGTCATGCTTCTCTCACGTGGATCAAGGGATCAGGGGCTTTCCCTCGATCTGTGGTGGCTTTCCCTCGAGGCTTTCCCGCGAGGCTTTCCCACGAGGCTTTCCCACAGTGCTGTCCCACGTTCCACCGTGGTGTTAGTCGATCCTCGGCTTGAAAGTCGAGGCAGTGCAGGGAAAACAGGTTTCCCTGGAACGGACTGAGTCTTCTGGGGGACTCTGGGAATGTGGCACGACCCTGGAGTTCCTCTCGCCTTTCCTGTGGAGAGCGCCTCCTCTTGAGATGCGACGGGAACGCCGGGAATTCTTTCCCGAACACGCAGGGAAAGGATCTCTCCTCTCTAGCTAGGAGGCGGAAACGGGGCTCCTCTCGATGTAGGCGGGACTCTCGTGCTTCCTCTCGAGTGGAGACGGGTATGTCGGGGAACTTCTTGAGTTGCAGCAAGGGTTTGAAGGACCCTTTGGAAGTTCCAGATCTTTGATGTGATTAGCCTCAAGTCGCCTCTGCGGTAATGGGCCTCATCTCTCCTGGAGGGGAGAACCTCCTGGATTTTCTCGAGTTGCGGCAGGTGCTCTCGACTTACGACGGAGACCCCCTGGTACCGCTCTGGTGGCCTCAGGAAAGGCCAGTCCCCATTCGATTTGTTCGGGGCCTCTCGGGATTCCTCTCCCGTCGATGCCGGGCCTAAGACCTTGTGTGGAGTCGGTGCCGGGAACCTGAGGATTCCTCTCCAGTGCTGACATGGATCTTGGAAACTTCTGGAGTCTCCCTGGGAGTCAGTCCCTCGTCTAGAGTGGGGGCATGCACGTGCGCTTTTCCTCCCGAGTGTAGCAGAAGTGTCACGCTTCCCTTCGCGTGGATCAAGGGATCTGTGGCTTTCCCTCGAGGCTTTCCACGAGGCTTTCCCACAGGGCTGTCCCAGGTGCCCCTTCATGTGAGTCGATCCCGCGCTTGAAAAGTCGAGGCAGTGCAGGGAAAATAGGTTTCCCTGGAAGGGACTGAGACATCTGATTGTCTCTGGGGATGGTGGCACGACCTTGGAGTTCCTCTCGCCTTTCCTGTGGAGAGCCCCTCCTCTTCAGATGTGACGGGAATGCCGGGAATTCTTTCCGCGACCACGCAGGGAAAGGATCCCTCCTCTCGAGCTAGGAGGCAGAAACGGGGCTCCTCTGGATGTGGCCGGGGACTCTCGTGCTTCCTCTCGAGTGGAGATGGGTATGTCGGGGAACTTCTTGAGTTGCAGCAAGGTTGTGAAGGACCCTTTGGAAGTTCCAGAGGTTAGGTGTGATTAGCCTCGAGACGCCTCAGCGAAAATGGGCCTCATCGCTCGCTTGAAGGGGGAGAACCTCCTGGATTTTCTCGAGTTGCAGCAGGTGCTCTCGACTCCTAAGGAAGGACCCGCCTAGTGGCCTCAGGAAAGGCCAGTCCCCATGCGAGTTGCTCGGGGGCCTCTCAGGATTCCTCTCCGTCTATGCCGGTGCCTAAGAACTTGTGTGGAGTCGGTGCCGGAACCTGAGCATTCCTCTCCAGTGCTGACATGGATCTTGGGGTACTTCTGGAGTCTCCCCAGGGGAGTTAGTCGTCGTCTTGAGTGGGGGCATGCAAGTGAGCTTTCCTCCCGAGCTGTAGCAGCAGTGTCACGCTTCCCTTCGCGAGGATCAAGGGATCTGTGGCTTTCCTCAAGGCTTTCCCGCGATGCTTTCCCACGAGGCTTTCCCACAGGGCTGTCCCACGTGCCACCGTGGTGTGAGTCGATCCTCGGCTTGAAAGTGGAGGCAGTGCAGGGAAAACAGGTTTCCCTGGAATGGACTGAGACATCTGGGGGACTCTGGGAATGGTGGCACGACCCTGGAGTTCCCTCACCTTTCCTGTGTTGAGCGCCTCCTCTTGAGTTGCGACGGGAATGCCGGGCATTCTTTCCCGAACAAACAGGGAAAGGATCCCTCCTCTCGAGCTAGGAGGGGAATCGGGCTCCTCTGAATGTGGGCGGACTCTCATGCTTCCTCTCGAGTGGAGACGGGTATGTCGGGGAACTTCTTGAGTTGCAGCAAGGGTGTGAAGGACCCTTTGGAAGTTACAGATGTTAGATGTGATTAGCCTCGAGACGCCTCAGCGGAAATGGGCCTCATATCGCCAGCAGGGGAGAACCTCCTGGATTTTACCGAGTTGCGGCAGGTGCTCTCGACTTACGACGGAGACCCTGGTACCCGCTCTGGTGGCCTCAGGAAAGGCCAGTCCCCATTCGATTTGTTCGGGGGCCTCTCGGATTCCTCTCCCGTCGATGCCGGGGCCTAAGACCTTGTGTGGAGTCGGTGCCGGAACCTGAGGATTCCTCTCCAGTGCTGACATGGATCTTGGGAAACTTCTGGAGTCTCCCCTGGGAGTCAGTCCTCGTCTAGAGTGGGGGCATGCACGTGCGCTTTCTCCTCCCGAGTGTAGGCAGAAGTGTCACGCTTCCCTTCGCGTGGATCAAGGGATCTGTGGCTTTCCCTCGAGGCTTTTCCCACGAGGCTTTCCCACAGGGCTGTCCCAGGTGCCCCCTTCATGTGAGTCGATCCCCGGCTTGAAAGTCGAGGCAGTGCAGGGAAAATAGGTTTCCCTGGAAGGGACTGAGACATCTGATTGTCTCTGGGGATGGTGGCACGACCTTGGAGTTCCTCTCGCCTTTCCTGTGGAGAGCCCCTCCTCTTCAGATGTGACGGGAATGCCGGGAATTCTTTCCCGACCACGCAGGGAAAGGATCCCTCCTCTCGAGCTAGGAGGCAGAAACGGGGCTCCTCTGGATGTGGCCGGGACTCTCGTGCTTCCTCTCGAGTGGAGATGGGTATGTCGGGGAACTTCTTGAGTTGCAGCAAGGTTGTGAAGGACCCTTTGGAAGTTCCAGAGGTTAGGTGTGATTAGCCTCGAGACGCCTCAGCGAAAATGGGCCTCATCTTCTTGAAGGGGAGAACCTCCTGGATTTTCTCGAGTTGCAGCAGGTGCTCTCGACTTAAGACGTGGACCTCAGGGACCCGCCCTAGTGGCCTCAGGAAAGGCCAGTCCCCATGCGAGTTGCTCGGGGGCCTCTCAGGATTCCTCTCCCGTCTATGCCGGTGCCTAAGAACTTGTGTGGAGTCGGTGCCGAACCTGAGCATTCCTCTCCAGTGCTGACATGGATCTTGGGGTACTTCTGGAGTCTCCCCCAGGGGAGTTAGTCGTCGTCTTGAGTGGGGGCATGCAAGTGAGCTTTCCTCCCGAGCTGTAGCAGCAGTGTCACGCTTCCCTTCGCGAGGATCAAGGGATCTGTGGCTTTCCCTCAAGGCTTTCCCGCGATGCTTTTCCCACGAGGCTTTCCACAGGGCTGTCCCACGTGCCACCGTGGTGTGAGTCGATCCTCGGCTTGAAAGTGGAGGCAGTGCAGGGAAAACAGGTTTCCCTGGAATGGACTGAGACATCTGGGGGACTCTGGGAATGGTGGCACGACCTGGAGTTCCCTCACCTTTCCTGTGTTGAGCGCCTCCTCTTGAGTTGCGACGGAATGCCGGGCATTCTTTCCCGAACAAACAGGGAAAGGATCCCTCCTCTCGCTAGAGGGGAATCGGGGCTCCTCTGAATGTGGGCGGGACTCTCATGCTTCCTCTCGAGTGGAGACGGGTATGTCGGGAACTTCTTGAGTTGCAGCAAGGGTGTGAAGGACCCTTTGGAAGTTACAGATGTTAGATGTGATTAGCCTCGAGACGCCTCAGCGGAAATGGGCCTCATATCGCCAGCAGGGGAGAACCTCCTGGATTTTCTCGAGTTGCGGCAGATGCTCTCGACTTACGACGGGGACCTCAGGGACCCGCTCTGGTGGCCTCAGGAAAGGCCAGTCCCATGCGAGTTGCTCGGGGCCTCTCGGATTCCACTCCCGTCGATGCCGTCGTAAAACCTTGTGTGGAGTCGGTGCCGAACCTGAGGATTCCTCTCCAATGTTGACATGGATCTTGGGGTACTTCTGGAGTCTCCCCAGTGGAGTCAGTCCCTCGTCTCGAGTGGGGGCATGGATGTGCGCTTTCCTCCGAGCTGTAGCAGCAGAGTCACGGTTCCCTTCGTGTGGATCAAGGGATCTGTGGCTTTCCTCGAGGCTTTCACGAGGCTTTCCCACGAGGCTTTCCCACAGGGCTGTCCCACGTGCCACCGTGGGTGTGAGTCGATCCTCGACTTGAAAGTCGAGGCGGTACAAGGGAAAACAGGTTTCCCTGGAATGGACGGAGACATCTGGGGGACTCTGGGAATGGTGGCATGACCCTGGAGTTCCTCTCGCCTTTCCGAAGGAGAGCGCCTCCTCTTGAGATAAGAGGGGAACGCCGGGAAATCTTTCCCGAGCACGCATGGAAAGGATCCCTCCTCCGACCTAGTAGGCTGAAACAGGGCTCCTCTGGATGTGAGCGGGACTCTCGTGCTTGCTCTCAAGTGGAGACCGGTATGTCGGTGAACTTCTTGTGTTGCAGCAAGGGTGTGAAGGACCCTTTGGAAGTTACAGATGTTAGATGTGATTAGCCTCGAGACGCCTCAGCGGAAATGGGCCTCATATCGCCAGCAGGGGAGAACCTCCTGGATTTTCTCGAGTTGCGGCAGATGCTCTCGACTTACGACGGGGACCTCAGGGACCCGCTCTGTGGCCTCAGGAAAGCCAGTCCCCATGCGAGTTGCTCGGGGCTCTCGGGATTCCACTCCCGTCGATGCCGGCGTCTAAAACCTTGTGTGGAGTCGGTGCAAAACCTGAGGATTCCTCTCCAATGTTGACATGGATCTTGGGGTACTTCTGGAGTCTCCCCAGTGGAGTCGTCCTCGTCTCGAGTGGGGGCATGCACGTGCGCTTTCCTCCCGAGCTGTAGCAGCAGTGTCACGCTTCATTTCGCGTGGATGAAGGGATCTGTGGCTTTCCCTCGAGGCTTTCCACGAGGCTTCCCTCAAGGCTTTCCCATAGGGCTGTCCCACGTGCCACCAAGGTGTGTCTCGATCCTTGGTTTGAAAGTCGAGGCAGTGCAGTGAAAACAGGTTTCCCTGGAATGGACTGAGACATCTGGGGGGCTCTAGGAATGGTGGCACAACCCTGGAGTTCCTCTCGCCTTTCCTGTGGAGAGCGCCTCCTCTTGAGATGCGACGGGAACGCCGGGAATTCTCTCCCGACCACGAAGGGAAAGAATCCCTCCTCTCGAGCTAGGAGGCGGAAACGGGGGCTCCTCTGGATGTGGGCCGGACTCTCGTCCTTCCTCTCGAGTGGAGACGGGTATGTCGGGGAACTTCTTGTGTTGCAGCAAGGGTGTGAAGTACCCTTTGGAAGTTCCAGAGGTTAGGTGTGATTTGCCTCGAGACGCCTCAGCGGAAATGGGCCTCATCTCGCCTGGAGGGGAGAACCTCCTGGATTTTCTCGAGTTGCGGCAGGTGCTCTCGACTTACGCCGGGGACCTCAGGGACCCGCTCTGGTGGCCTCAGGAAAGGCCAGTCCCTGCGAGTTGCTCGGGGCCTCTCGGGATTCCTCTCCGCGACGATGCGGGGCCTAAAATCTTGTGTGGAGTCGGTTCCGGAAGCTGAGCATTCTTCTCCAGTGCTGACAAGGATCTTGGGGTATTCTTAAGTCTCCCCAGGGAAGTCAGTCCTCGTCTCGAGTGGGGCATGCACGTGTACTTTCCTCCCGAGCTGTAGCAGCAGTGTCACGCTTCCCTTCGCGTGGATCAAGGGATCTGTGGCTTTCCCTCGAGGCTTTCCCACGAGGCTTTGCCACAGGGCTGTCCCACGTTCCACCGTGGTGTGAGTCGATCCTTGGCTTGAAAGTCGAGGCAGTGCAGGGAAAACAGTTTTCCCTGGAATGGACTGAGACATTTGGGGGACTCTGGGAATGGTGGCACGACCCTGGAGTTCCTCTCGCTTTTCCTCTGGAGATCGCCTGCTCTTGAGATGCGAAAGGAACGCGGGAATTCTTTCCCGACCCACGCAGGGAAAGGATCCCTCCTCTCTAGCTAGGAGGGAACGGGCTCCTCTGGATGTGGGCGGGACTCTCGTGCTTCCTCTCGAGTGGAGATGGGTATGTCGGGGAACTTCTTGAGTTGCAGCAAGGTTGTGAAGGACCCTTTGGAAGTTCCAGAGGTTAGTGTGATTAGCCTCGAGACGCCTCAGCGAAAATGGGCCTCATCTCGCTTGAAGGGGAGAACCTCCTGGATTTTCTCGAGTTGCAGCAGGTGCTCTCGACTTAAGACGTGGACCTCAGGGACCCGCCCTAGTGGCCTCAGGAAAGGCCAGTCCCATGGCGAGTTGCTCGGGGCCTCTCAGGATTCCTCTCCGTCTATGCCGGTGCTAAGAACTTGTGTGGAGTCGGTGCCGGAACCTGAGCATTCCTCTCCAGTGCTGACATGGATCTTGGGTACTTCTGGAGTCTCCCAGGGGAGTTAGTCGTCGTCTTGAGTGGGGCATGCAAGTGAGCTTTCCTCCCGAGCTGTAAGCAGCAGTGTCACGCTTCCCTTCGCGAGGATCAAGGGATCTGTGGCTTTCCTCAAGGCTTTCCGGCGATGCTTTCCCACGAGGCTTTCCCACAGGGCTGTCCCACGTCCACCGTGGTGTGAGTCGATCCTCGCTTGAAAGTGGAGGCAGTGCAGGGAAAACAGGTTTCCCTGGAATGGACTGAGACATCTGGGGACTCTGGAATGGTGGCACGACCCTGGAGTTCCCCTCACCTTCCTGTGTGAGCGCCTCCTCTTGAGTTGCGACGGGAATGCCGGCATTCTTTCCCGAACAAACAGGGAAAGGATCCCTCCTCTCGAGCTAGGAGGGGGAATCGGGGCTCCTCTGAATGTGGGCGGACTCTCATGCTTCCTCTTCGAGTGGAGACGGGTATGTCGGGGAACTTCTTGAGTTGCAGCAAGGGTGTGAAGGACCCTTTGGAAGTTACAGATGTTAGATGTGATTAGCCTCGAGACGCCTCAGCGGAAATGGGCCTCATATCGCGCAGGGGAGAACCTCCTGGATTTTCTCGAGTTGCGGCAGATGCTCTCGACTTACGA
>NW_017200310.1:0-7039 GCF_001704415.2 Capra hircus
AGAGGAATCCCGAGAGGCCCCCGAGCAACTCCAATGGGGACTGGCCTTTCCTAAGGCCACCAGAGCGGGTCCCTGAGGTCCCCGTGGTAAGTCGAGAGCACCTGCCGCAACTCGAAAAAATCCAGGAGGCTCCCCCTCCAGGCGAGATGAGGCCCATTTCCGCGCTGAGGCGTCTCGAGGCTAATCACACCTAACCTCTGGAACTTCCAAAGGGTCCTTCACACCCTGGCTGCAAATCAAGAAGTTCACCGATATACCCGTCTCCACTCGAGAGGAAGCACGAGCGTCCCGCCCACATCCAGAGGAGCCCCTTGCGGCCTCCTAGCTCGAGAGGAGGGATCCTTGCCCTGGATGGTCGGGAAAGAATTCCCGGCGTTCCCGGCGCTACTCAAGAGGACGCGCTCTCCACAGGAAAGGGGAGAGGAAGTCCAGGGTCGTGCCACCATTCCCAGAGACCCCCCAGATGTCTCAGTCCATTCCAGGGAAACCTGTTTTCCCTGCACTGCCTCGACTTTCAAGCCAAGGATCGACTCACACCACGGTGGCACGTGGGACAGCCTGTGGGAAAGCTCGTGGGGAAAGCCTCGTGGGAAGCCTCTCCGAGGGAAAGCCACAGAGATCCTTGATCCACGTGAAGGAAGCGGACACTGCTTGCTCCAGCTCGGGAGGAAAGCGCACGTGCATGACCCATTCGAGACGAGGACTGACTCCACTGGGGAGACTCCAGAAGTACCCGCAAGATCCATGTCCGCACTGGAGAGGAATCCTCAGGTTCTGGCACCCACTTGAACACAAGATCGTAGGCCCCAGCATCGACGGGAGAGGAATCCCGAGAGGCCACCGAGCAACTCGCATGGGGACTGGCCTTTCCTGAGGCCACCAGAGCGGGTCCCTGAGGTCCCGTCGTAAGTCGGGAGCACCTGCCGCAACTCGAGAAAATCCAGGGGGTTCTCCCCTCCAGCCGAGATGAGGCCCATTTCCGCTGAGGAGTCTCCGAGGCTATTCACACCTAACCTCTGGAACTTCCAAAGGGTCCTTCACACCCTTGCTGCAACTCAAGAAGTTCCCCGACATACCCGTCTCCACTCGAGAGGAAGCACGCTATCCCGCCCACATCCAGAGGAGCCCCGTTTCCGCCTCCTAGCTCGAGAGGAGGGATAGTTTCCCTGCGTTGTCGGGAAAGAATTCCCGGCGTTCCCGTCGCATCTCAAGAGAAGACGCTCTCCACAGGAAAGGCGAGAGGAACTCCAGGGTCGTGCCACCATTCTCAGAGTCCCCCAGATATCTCAGTCCATTCCAGGGAAACCTGTTTTCCCTGCACTGTCCTCGACTTTCAAGCCGAGGATCGTACTCACACACACGGTGGCACGTGGGACAGCCCTGTGGGAAAGCCTCGTGGGAAAGCCACGAGGGAAAGCCTCGAGGAAAGCCACAGATCCCTTTATCCACGCGAAGGGAAGCGTGACACTGCTGCTAAAGCTCGGGAGGAAAGCGCACGTGCATGCCCCCACTGCGAGACGAGGACTGACTCCCCTGGGGAGACTCCAGAAGTACCCCAAGATCCATGCCAGCACTGGAGAGGAATCCTCAGGTTCCAGCACCGACTCCACAGAAGGTCTTAGGCCCTAGCATCGACGGAGAGGAATCCCGAGACCCCGAGCAACTTGCATGGGGACTGGCCTTTCCTGTGGCCACCAGAGCGGGTCCCTGAGGTCCCCGTCGTAAGTCGAGAGCACCTGCCGCAACTCGAGAAAATCCAGGAGGTTCTCCCCTCCAGGCGAATGAGGCCCATTTCCGCTGAGGCGTCTCGAGGCTAATCACACCTAACCTCTGGAACTTCCAAAGGGTCCTTCACACCCTTGCTGCAACTCAAGAAATTCCCCGACTTACCCGTGTCCACTCGAGAGGAAGCACGAGATTCCCGCCCACATCCAGAGGAGAACCGTTTCTGCCTCCTAGCTCGAGAGGAGGGATCCTTTCCCTGCGTGGTCAGGAAAGAATTCCCGGCTTTCCCGTCGCATCTCAAGAGGAGGCGCTCTCCACAGGAAAAGGGAGAGGAACTCTACGGTTCGTGCTACCATTCGCAGAGTCCCCCAGATGTCTCAGTCCATTCCAGGGAAACCTGTTTTCCCTGCACTGCTTCGACTTTCAAGCCGAGGATCGACTAACACCACGGTGGCACGTGGGACAGCCCTGTGGGAAAGCGTCGTGGGAAAGCCTCGTGGGAAAGCCTCGAGGGAAAGCCACAGATCCCTTGATCCACGGGAAGGGAAGCGTGAAACTGCTGCTACAGCTCGGGAGGAAAGCGCACGTACATGCCCCCACTCGAAACGAGGACTGACTCCCCTTTGGAGACTCCAGAAGTACCCCCAGATCCATGTCAGCACTGGAGAGGAATCCTCAGGTTCCGGCACCTGAGTCCACACAAGGTCTTAGGCCCCGGCATCGACGGGAGAGGAATCACGAGTGGCCACAGAGCAATTCTCATGGGGACTGGCCTTTCCTGAGGCCACCAGCGCGGGTCCCTGAGGTTCCCGTCGTAAGACGAGAGCACCTGCTTCAACTCGAGCAACTCCAGGAGGTTCTCCCCTCCAGGCGAGATGAGGCCATTTCCGATGAGGTGTCTCGAGGCTAATCACATCTAACATCTAGAACTTCCAAAGGGTCCTTCACACCCTTGCTGCAACTCAAGAAGTACCCCGACATACTCGTCTCCACTCGAGAGGAAGCC
This sequence comes from Capra hircus, assembly GCF_001704415.2. Lineage (NCBI taxonomy): Eukaryota > Metazoa > Chordata > Mammalia > Artiodactyla > Bovidae > Capra > Capra hircus. The sequence goes on from NW_017200310.1 coordinate 2,732, forward strand.
CGAGAGTTCCGCCCAAATCCAGAGGAGTCCCTTTCGGCCTCCAAGCTCGAGAGGAGGGATGCTTGCACTGGATGGTTGGGAAAGAATTCCCGGCGTTCCCGTCGCTACTCAAGAGGACCCGCTCTCCACAGGAAAGGCGAGAGGAACTCCTAGGGTCGTGCCACCATTCCCAGAGACCCCCAGATGTCTCAGTCCATTCCAGGGAAACCTGTTTTCCCTGCACTGCCTCGACTTTCAAGCCGAGGATCGACTCACACCACGGTGGCACGTGGGACAGCTCTGTGGGAAAGCCTCGTGGGAAAGCCTCGAGGGAAAGCCACAAATTCCTTGATCCACACGAAGGGAAGTGTGACACTGCTGCTAGAGCTCGGGAGGAAATCGCATATGCATGCCCCCACTCGAGACGAGGACTGTCTCCCCTGGGGAGACTCCAGAAGTACCCCAAGATCCATGTCGGAACTGGAGAGGAATCCTCATGTTCCGGCACCCACTCCACACAAGATCTTAGGCCCTGACATCGACGGGAGAGGAATCCCGAGAGGCCCCCGAGCAACTCGCATGGGGACTGGCCTTTCCTGAGGCCACAAGAGCGGGTCCCTGAGGTACCTGTCGTAGGTCGAGAGCACGTGCCACAACTCGAGAAAATCCAGGAGGTTGTCCCCTCCAGACGAGATGAGGCCCATTTCCGCTGAGGCGTCTCGAGGCTAATCACATCTAACCATCTGGAACTTCCAAAGGGTCCTTCACACCCTTGCTGCAACTCAAGAAGATCCCCAACCTAACCGTCTCCACTCGAGAGGAAGCACGAGAGTTCCGCCCAAATCCAGAGGAGTCCCGTTTCTGCCTCCTAGCTCGAGAGGAGGGATCCTTTCCCTGCGTGGTCGGGAAAGAATTCCCGGCGTTCCCGTCGCTACTCAAGAGGAGGCGATCTCCACAGGAAAGGACGAGAGGAACTCCAGGGTCGTGCCACCATTCCCAGAGTCCCCCAGATGTCTCAGTCCATTCCAGGGAAACCTGTTTTCCCTGCACTGCCTCGACTTTCAAGCCGAGGATCGACTCACACCACGGTGGCACGTGGGACAGCCCTGTGGGAAAGCCTCGTGGGAAGGTCTCGTGGGAAAGCCTCGAGGGAAATCCACAGATCCCTTGATCCACAGCGAAGGGAAGCTGAGACACTGCTGCTACAGCTCGAGAGGAAAGCGCACGTGCATGCCCCCACTCGAGACGAGGACTGACTCTCCTGGGGAGACTCCAGAAGAACCCCAAGATCCATGTCAGCACTGGAGAGGAATCCTCAGGTTCCGGCAGCGACTCCACACAAGATCTTAGGCCCCAGCATCGACGGGAGAGGAATCCCGAGAGGCCCCCGAGCAACTCGCATGGGGACTGGCCTTTCCTGAGGCACCAGAGTGGGTCCCTGAGGTCCCCGTCGTAAGTCGAGAGCACGTGACCGCAACTTGAGAAAATCCAGGAGGGACACCCCTCCAGGCGAGATGAGGCCCATTTCCGCTGAGGCTGTCTCGAGGCTAATCACACCTAACCTCTGGAACTTCCAAAGGGTCCTTCTCACCCTTGCTGCAACTCAAGAAGTTCCCCGACATACCCGTCTCCACTCGAAAGGAAGCACGAGAGTCCCGCCCACATCCAGAGGAGTCCCGTTTCCGCCTTCCTAGCTCGAGAGGAGGGTATCCTTTCTCTGCGTGGTCGGGAAAGAATTCCCAGCGTTCCCGATCGCATCTCAAGACGAGGCGCTCTCCACATAAAAGGCGAGAGGAACTCCAGGGTCATGCCACCATTCCCAGAGTCCCCCAGATGTCTCAGTCCATTCCAGGGAAACCTGTTTTCCCTGCACTGCCTCGACTTTCAAGCCGAGGATCGACTCAATCCACGGTGGCACGTGGGACAGCCCTGTGGGAAAGCGTCGTGGGAAAGCCTCGAGGGTAAGCCACAGATCCCTTGATCCTTGCGAAGGGAGGCGTGACCCTGCTGCTACAGCTCGAGAGGAAAGCGCACGTGCATGCCCGCACTCGAGACGAGGACTGACGCCCCTGGGGAGACTCCAGAAGTACCACAAGATCCATGTCGGCACTGGAGAGGAATCCTCAGGTTCCGGCACCGACTCCACACAAGGTCTTAGGCCCCGGCATGGAAGGGAGAGGAATCCCGAGAGGCCCCCGAGGAACTCACATGGGGACTGGCCTTTCCTGAGGCCACCAGAGCGGGTCCCTGAGGTCCCCGTCGTAAGTCGAGAGCACCTGCCGCAACTCGAGAAAATCCAGGAGGTTCTCCCCTCCAGGCGAGATGAGGCCCATTTCCGCTGAGGCGTCTCGAGGCTAATCACACCTAACCTCTGGAACTTCCAAAGGGTCCTTCACACCCTTGCTGCAACTCAAGAAGTTCCCCGACTTACCCGTCTCCACTCGAGAGGAAGCACGAGAATCACGCCCACATCCAGAGGAGCCTTGTTTCCGCCTCCTAGCTCGAGAGGAGGGATCCTTTCCCTGCGTGGTCGGGAAAGAATTCCCGGCGTTCCCGGTCGCCTCTCAAGAGGAGGCGATCTCCACAGGCAAGGCGAGAGGAACTCCAGGGTCGTGCCACCATTCCCAGAGTCCCCCAGATGTCTCAGTCCATTCCAGGGAAACCTGTTTTCCCTGCACAGCCTCCACTTTCAAGCCGAGGGTCAACTCACACAACGGTGGCACGTGGGACAGCCCTGTGGGAAAGCCTCGTGGGAAAGCCTCGTGGGAAAGCATCGAGGTAAAGCCACAGATCCCTTGATCCACGCGGAGGGAAGCGTGACACTGCTGCTACAGCTCGGGAGGAAAGCGCACGTGCATGCCCCCACTCTAGACGAGGACTGATTCCCCTGGGGAGTCTCCAGAAGTACCCCAAGATCCATTTCAGCACTGGAGAGGAATCCTCAGGTTCCGGCACTGACTCCACACAAGGTCTTAGGCCCCGGCATCAACGGAGAGGAATCCCGAGAGGCCCCCGAACAACTCGCATTGGGACTGGCCTTTTTTGAGGCCACCAGAGCGGGTCCCTGAGGTCCCCGTCGTAAGTCGAGAGCACCTGCCGCAACTCGAGAAAATCCAGGAGGTTCTCTCCTCCAGGCGAGATGAGGCCCATTTCCGCTGAGGCGTCTCGAGGCTAATCACACCTAACCTCTGGAACTTCCAAAGGGTCCTTCACACCCTTGCTGCAACTCAATAAGTTTCCCGAACTACCCGTCTCCACTCGAGAGGAAGCACGAGAGTCCCGCCCTCATCCAGAGGAGCCCCGTTTCCGCATCCTAGCTCGAGAGGAGGGATCCTTTCCCTGCGTGTTGGGGAAAGAATTCCCCGCGTTCCCGTCACATCTCAAGAGGAGGCGCTCTCCACAGGAAAGGCGAGAGGAACTCCAGGGTCGTGCCACCTTTCCCAGAGTCCCCCAGATATCTCAGTCCATTCCAGGGAAACCTGTTTTCCCTGCACTGCCTCGACTTTCAAGCCGAGGATCGACTCACACCACGGTGGCACGTGGGACAGCCCTGTGGGAAAGCTTCGTGGGAAAGCCTCGTGGGAAAGCCTCGTGGGAAAACCTCGTGGGAAATCCTCCAGGGAAAAGCCCCTGATCCCTTGATCCTCGCAAAGGGAAGCGTGACACTGCTGCTACAGCTCGGGAGGAAAGCGCACGTGCATGTCCCCACACGAGACGAAGACTGACTCCCCTGGGGAGACTCCAGAAGTACCCCAAGATCCATGTCAGCACTGGAGAGGAATCCTCATGTTCCGGCACCGACTCCACACAAGGTCTTAGGCCTCGGCATCGATGGAAGGGGAATCCCGAGAGTTCCCCGAGCAACTCGCATGGGGACTGGGCCTTTCCTGAGGCCACCTGAGCGGTTCGCCAGAGTTCCCCGTCGTAAGTCGAGAGCACCTGCCTCAACTAGAGAAAATCCATGAAGTTCTCCCCTCCAGCGAGATGAGGCCCATTTCCGCTGAGGCTTCTCGAGTCTAATCACACCTATCCTCTGGAACTTCCAAAGGGTCCTTCACACCCTTGCTGCAACTCAAGAAGTTCCCCGACTTACCCGTCTCCCTTCGAGAGGAAGCACGAGAGTCCCGCCTACATCCAGAGTAGAACCCGTCTCTGCCTCCTAGCTCGAGAGGAGGGATCCTTTCCCTGCGTGGTCGGGAAAGAATTCCCGGTGTTCCCGTCGCATCTCAAGACGAGGCGCTCTCCACATAAAAGGCGAGAGGAACTCCAGGGTCATGCCACCATTCCCAGAGTCCCCAGATGTCTCAGTCCATTCCAGGGAAACCTGTT
>NW_017200311.1:0-7039 GCF_001704415.2 Capra hircus
TCTGAGTCACTGGCACATCAGGGGTTAATATTATTGAAGTGGTGGAACTGAGGTCTAGGCCTGAGCTACCTGGGGTTGTTTGGTACGGGTTGTTGTGTCTGTTTAGCAGGACATTTTGGCAAAACATGTTCTATTTGGCCTCAAGAGAAACATTTTTGCATTTGTAAAGTCCTTTTTATTACGAATATTTTTTTTTTCTGTTTTTCTTCCTTTTTTCTTTTTTTTTTGTTGGGTGAGGCCCTCCTGAGGGGATTTTATGCAAGGAGCAAGCTCTGTTTTAAAAGCTCTTTTGCTCAAAAATATTGTCACTATCGTTTTCAAACTTAAGCAATGTTCTGGGAGCTTTGGATATAAAGTGGGGAGTTCTTAAAGCCCTGGGGAGGGCGCAAGCAGAGGTTGCAGTGGTCGCCTTAAATAAGATAACTTTTTTAAAGGTTTGGTTTGTGTAGAGGGGGAGGGGGCTCTCCAGGGCGCTCGGCCGCTGCGTCGTCTGTAAGCACCTCCTTCCTCGGGAGGAAGAGGAGTCTCTCTCCTTTTGTTGCCAATGGCAGAAAAATACGATCTGCATAGAAGGTGGAGACCCACTACCATTTACCGCTATAGCCTCTCCCATAGGCTATCTAACAGCCTCATTGACAGGGGTCAGAACATTTGTAATCATATTTTACAGACAAAGCATTTACAGGCCAATGCAAAGTATAGTAAGTTTTTAGGCTGTTTTCCTACTCTCTCCCAGGTGTCTAAGTTAACAGTGCCTTCTTCTGGAAACCAGGGACACTGTTCTTGTACAAAGGAAAAAATGAATGAATATTGGAATTTTTAACTTTAATTCCTCGTTTAGTTAGTAACTGCAAGATTACTCCTATAAAAAAGCTGTCTTTCTTTTGATTCACTGTTACCCCATGTCAGAAAATTAAGTCTTATAGAAAGTCTACCTCAACAAAAGGTTTTTACCTCTGGCGAGGGGGTTTTTGTTTTTAACCCTAGGATAGCAGGTTTCTTTTCAACCTCTAGAGCACGCAGGTTTCTCTTAAACCCTTGAACACTTCCCACTCTTCCTCACCTGTCTATCCTACAGGGGGGTCCGCGCACCCTGAGTGGGGTCTAGCCGTCCGAACACTCAACACTGGGGAGTTACCCGAAGTACCCGGGGGGAGTGATTAAGTCACTCCGGGGGAGCAACAGAGAGTGCTCCGGGGGAGGCAACGGAGAGGGCTCCGGGGGAGCAGCAGAGAGTGCTCCGGGGGGAGCTTTTGCTCCGAGGAACCTACCTTCGAATAGCCTGTTCCGGGCGCACTTGCCGGGGTCCTGGCCCGGTGGAACCAGGGAATTCGAAGGGTGGACGGCGTTGGCGTGGAAAGACTTGTTTGTTTATTAATGTAAGATTAGATTAAGAAACTATAGTGTAATAAGAAGATTAAGTGGAGGAAGAGGGCTGAATAGCTTGGTTTACGGCGGAAGGCCAATAAAATTCCAGACAAGGAATCTGCACCATCTACGTTGGGGCACCGGCGCCCGCTTGAATATCTAAGGGTGCCTCGCCTTAAGCTCCCTTTCGTGCGGGTCTTAACAGCCGGGCAAGTAAGTAGACCTGGCGAGCCTCTGCGCCCCAGATGGAGATTCAGCCTGAAGTTAAAGTAAAGAGCAGAGAGAGGGAAGGGGAGAGAAGAGGAGAGAGAGAGACATGGGGGGAGCCAGAGTCCAAAGAAACCAGGCCGAGAGACTAGTTCGAGAAACTGGTGCGATCCTTTTATTGTTCAGAAGGCCTTTTATACTTTTGATAAAACATGGAGATGAACGGGTAACAGAATTATGTAGCGTTCGCAGCCCAGACTCTTTCTATACATCATTTTGTATACAAAAGGTCTCAGGTGATTTACATTATCTTCTGGGCCAAGAAGCTTGTTAACACTTTTTAGCTCTCTTCCTTAATGAATGTTGATTTTTGTTCCCCCGAAGTGTTTTTCTTTAATTTGCATCTCCTTAAAGCATTAAAGTTACATCTCTATAGAACAAAGGTGCAGTGGGATATAACAAAGAAGGTACTTAACTCAAAGATCTAATGTTGCTAATACCAGGTCTACTACTTGTTTTTTCTATATACCAACTATATCTAAAAATAAAGGATATGAAAATTTGGCAGCAAGCATTGACTCAACAAATGAAACTTTAAATCAGTCCTATTCTAAAGATTTTGACTCTTCGGAAGCCCTACATTCCTAGGATGTTTTAAGCTTCCTGTGCCTCCTGCAGTCAGGAGGCCTCAAACAATCACACTCGCAGAGTCCTGCAGGCAGGCTAGAAAGCCATCGGAGGGGTTTTTAGATTTGAAACACTCTTTCAAATGCAGAAGACTGAAACCCTGAATTGACTTTTTCCAGAAAATGTCAGAAGAGTGGAAAAGCAGAGCACAAAAGCCGGCAGATTTTTGTTGGGGTACATGCTTAGGAATTTCCAGAGGGGTCCCCTGAAGTCTGAGACGCCTTGCGAATGTCAGCTTCCTTCCTCATGACCTTGTCACGGGCGGGATTCCTCACACTGGCTCCCGGCAGCTTTCCCACAGGGCTGTCCCACGTGCCACCGTGGTGTGAGTCGATACTCGCTTGAAAGTCGAGGCAGTGCAGGGAAAACAGGTTTCCCTGGAATGGACTGGAGACATCTGGGGGACTCTGGGAATGTGGCACGACGCTGGAGTTCCTCTCGCCTTTCCTGTGGAGAGCGCCTCCACTTGAGATGCGACGGGAAAGCCGGGAATTCTTTCCCGACCACGCAGGGAAAGTATCCCTCCTCTCTAGCTAGGAGGCGGAAAGCGGGTCTCCTCTGGATGTGGGCGGGACTCTCGTGCTTCCTGTCGAGTGGAGACGAGCATGTGGGGAACTTCTTGAGTTGCAGCAAGGGTGTGAAATGACCCTTTGGAAGTTCCAGAGTTTTAGGTGTGATTAGCCTCGAGACCCCTCAGCGGAAATGGGCCTCATCTCGCCAGGAGACGAGAACCTCCTGGATTTTCTCAGTTGCAGCAGATGCTCTCGACTTACGACGGTGACATCAGGGACCCCTCTTGTGGCTTCACGAAAGGGAAGTCCCCATGCGAGTTGCTCATGGGTCTCTCGGGGATTCGTCTCCCCGTCGATGCCGGGACCTAAGATCTTGTGTGGAGTCTGTGCCAAAACCTGAGGATTCCTCTCCAGTGCTGACATGGATCTTGGGTACTTCTGGAGTCTCTCCTGGGGAGTCAGTGCTCATCTCGTGTGGGGGCATGCACTTGAGCGTTCCTCACGAACTGTAGCAGCAGTGTCACACTTCCCATCGCGGGGATCAAGGGATCTGTGGCTTTCCCTCGAGGCTTTCCGAAGAGGCTTTCCCACAGGGCTGTCCCACCTGGGACATGCCATGGTGGAGTGAGTGGATCCTCGGCGTGAAAGTAGAGGCAGTGCAGGGAAAACAAGTTCCTCTGGAATGGACTGAGACATCTGGGGTCCCTTGGAATTGTGGCAAGACACTGGAGTTTCTCTCGCCTTTCCTGTTGAGAGCGCCTCTTCTTGAGATGCGACGGGAAAGCCGGGAATTCTTTCCAGACGAAGCAGGAAAAGAATCCCTAATCTCAAGCTACGAGGTGGAATCCAGGCTCCTCTGGATGTGGGCGGGACCCTCGTCTTCCTCTTGAGTGGAGACTGGTATGTCGGGGAACTTCTTGAGTTGCAGCAAGCGTGTGAAGGACCCTTTGGAAGTTCCAGAGGTTAGGTGTGATTAGCCTCGAGACGCCTCAGCGGAAATGGACCTCATCTTGCCCGGAGGGGAGAAAATCCTGGGATGTTCTCGGAGTTGCTGCAGGTGCTCTCGACTTAAGACGGGGACCTCAGGGACCCGCTCTGGTGGCCTCAGGAAAGGCCAGACCCCATGCGAGTAGGCTCGGGGGCCACTTGGATTCCTCTCCCTTCGATGCCCGGGGGCCTAAGACTTTGTGTGGAGTCAGTGCTGGAACCTGAGGATTCCTCTCCAGTGCTGACATGGATCTTAGGGTACTTCTGAAGTCTCCCCAGGGGAGTCAGTCCCTTCTCTCAGTGGGGGCATGCACGTGCGCTTTCCTCCCGAGCTGTAGCAGCAGTGTAACCCTCCACGTCGCCTGGATCATGTGATCAGTGGCTTTCCCTCGAGGCTTTCCCACGAGGCTTTCCCACGAGGCTTTCCCACGAGGCTTTCTCACAGGGCTCTCCCACGTGCCACCGTGGTGTGAGTCGATCCTCGCTTGAAAGTCGAGGCAGTGCAGGGAAAACAGGTTTCCCTGGAATGGACTGAGACATCTGGAGGACTCTGGTAATGGTGGCACGAACCTGGAGTTCCTCTCGCCTTTCCTGTGGAGAGCACCTCCTCTTGAGATGCGACGGGGGACGCCGGGAATTCTTTCCAGACCACGCAGGGAAAGGGTCCCTCCTCTCCAGCTATGAGGCGGAAACGGGGCTCCTCTGGATGTGGGCGGGACTCTCGGTGCTTCGTCTCGAGTGGAGACGGGTATATCGGGGAACTTCTTGAGTTGCAGCAAGAGTGTGAAGGACCCTTTGGAAGTTCCAGAGGTTAGGTATGATTAGCCTCGAGACCCCTCAGCGGAAATGGGCCTCATCTCGCCTGGAGGGGAAGAACCTCCTGGATTTTCTCGAGTTGCAGCAGGTGCTCTGGACTTAAGACGGGGACCTCAGGGACCCGTTCTGGTGGCCTCAGGAAAGGCCAGTCCCCATGCGAGTTGCTTGAGGTCCTCTCGGGATTCCTCTCCCGTCGATGCCGGGCCCTAAGACCTTGTGTGGAGTCGGGGCCGGAACCTGAGGATTCCTCTCCCAGTGCTGACATGGATCTTGGGGTACTTCTGAAGTCTCCCCAGGGGAGTCAGTCCTCGTCTCGGAGTGGGGGCATGCACGTGCGCTTTCCTCCCGAGCTGTAGCAGCAGTGTCACGCTTCCCTTCGCGTGGATCAAGGGATCTGTGGCTTTCCCTCCAGGCATTCCCAGGAGGCTTTCCCACGAGGCTTTCCCACAGGGCTATCCCACGTGCCACCTTGGTGTGAGTGGATCCTCGGCTTGAAAGTCGAGGCAGTGCAGGGAAAACAGGTTTCCCTGGAGTGGACTGAAGACATCTGGGGGACTCTGGGAATGGTGGCACGACACTGGAGTTCCTCTCGCCTTTCCTGTGGAGAGCGCCTCCTCTTGAGATGCGACGGGAACGCCGGGAATTCTTTCCCGACCACGCAGGGAAAGGATCCTCCTCTCGAGCTAGGAGACGGAAACGTGGCTCCTCTGGATGTGGGCGGGACTCTCGTGCTTCCTCTCGAGTGGCGACGGGTATGTCGGGGAACTTCTTGAATTGCAGCAAGGGTGTGAAGGACCCTTTGAAAGTTCCAAATGTTAGATGTGATTAGCCTCGAGACGCCTCAGCGGAAATGGGCCTCATCTCAAATGGAGGGGAGAACCTCCTGGATTTTCTCGAGTTGCGGCAGGTGCTCTCGATTTACGACTGGGACATCAGGGACCCGCTCTGGTGGCCTCAGGAAAGGCCAGTCCACATGCGAGTTGCTAGGGGCCTCTCGGGATTCCTCTCCGGTCAATGCCGGGGCCAAAGGCCTTGTGTGGAGTCGGTGCCGGAACCTGAGGATTCCTCTCCAGTGCAGACATGGATCTTGGGGTTCTTATGTAGTCTCCCCAGGGGAGTCAGTCCTCGTCTCGAGTGGGGCATGCACGTGCGCTTTCCTCCCGAGCTGTAGCAGCAGTGTCGTGCTTCTCTTCGCGTGGATCAAGGGATCAGGGCCTTTCCCACGACGCTTCACATAGGGCTGTCCCACGTGCCACCGTGATGTGAGTCGATCCTCGGATTGAAAGTCGAGGCAGTGCAGGGAAAACAGGTTTCCCTGAAATGGACGGAGACATCTGGTTGACTCTGGGAATGGTGGCACGACGCTGGAGTTCCTCTCGCCTTTCCTGTGAAGAGCGCCTCCTCTTGAGATTCGACGGGATCGCCGGGAATTCTTTCCGACCACGCAGGGAAAGGATCCCTCCTCTCGAGCTAGGAGTCGGAAACGGGGCTCCTATGGATGTTGCCAGGACTCTCGTGCTTCCTCTCAAGTGGAGACGGGTATGTCGGGGAACTTCTTGAGTTGCAGCAAGGGTGTGAAGGACCCGTTGGAAGTTCCAGATGTTAGATGTGATTAGCCTCGAGACGCCTCTGCGGAAATGGGCCTCATCTCGCCTGGAGCGAGAACCTCCTGGATTTTCTCGAGTTGCGGCAGGTGCTCTCGACTTACGACTGGGACCTCAGGGACCCGCTCTGGTGGCCTCAGGAAAGGCCATTCCCATGCGAGTTGTCCGGGGGCCTCTCGGGATTCCTCTCCCGTCGATGCCGGGCCTAAGTCCTTGTGTGGAGTCAGTGCCGGAACGTGAGGATTCCTCTCCAGTGCTGACATGGATCTTGGGTACTTCTGGAGTCTCCCCAGTGGAGTCAGTCCTCGTCTCGAAGGGAGGCATGCACGTGCGCTTTCCTCCCAGCTTTTGCAGCAGTGTCACGCTTCCCTTTGCTTGGATCAAGGGATCTGTGGCTTTTCCTCGAGGATTTCCCGCAGGGCTTTCCCCACAGGGCTGTCCCACGTGCCACCGCGGTTTGAGTCGATCCTCGCTTGAAAGTCGAGGGAGTGCAGGGAAACAGGTTTCCCTGGAATGGACTGAGACATCTGGGGGACTCTGGGAATGGTGGCACGACCCTGGAGTCCCTCTCGCCTTTCCTGTGAAGAGCGCCTCCCTTGAGATGCGACGGGAATGACGGGAATTCTTTCCGAGCACGAAGGGAAAGGATCCCTCCTCTCGAGCTAGGAGGCGGAAATGGGGCTCCTCTGGATGTGGGCGGGACTCTCGTGCTTCCTTTCGAGTGGAGACAGGTTGTCCGGGAACTTCTTGAGTTGCAGCAAGGGTGTGAAGAACACTTTGGAAGTTCCAGAGGTTAGGTGTGATTAGCTTGGAGACGCCTCAGCGGAAATGGGCCTCATCTCGCCTGGAGGGGAGAAC
>NW_017200312.1:0-7039 GCF_001704415.2 Capra hircus
GGCCTCCAGAGGAGAATTCAATCCAGGGCAAGTGACGAAGCTTGATGGCTCAGAGGTTTTCTGTGAAAAAGTTTGATTCAAGTAGAAAAGAGATCGAGAGAGCTGCTGACGTAGACATTCAAAGGGGGAAGAAAGAGTACCCCCTGCTAGTCTTTAGCCAGATGTTATACAGCCACTAGCAGTCTGCTAAGGAAAGAAAGACAATGTCTCAGAGAATGGCACCAGGCCCCTCACCCACAGCATGCATTGAGATCACATTGGCAGCAGATGAGTCATCCCAGGCCAGAAAATGATGGACATGAATCTTGAAGAAAGGCAGATTTCCAAGCAAATATATAGTTTCATTCACAGAGGTTAAGAGAACCAGGTATGAGTAAGACAAACCGGTTTGTCGAGTCGTTTCTGAGCCCTTAGGGGGAACTGACCTGAAGACATTAACATACCTTAAGACAAACATTTCCATAAGAACAATGCATTGCTTAGTTCAAGGTTTGAGAAAAGTTAAATTCAGGTGGAGCCAGGAGTTGTCATGGCAACACAGAATTTTCAGAGAAACCTTCTTTTACATTTGTATCAAGATGGAGAAAAAAAAACCGCAGCCCTCTTTGGTCTCCTCCTGCCTCTTAAGAGAGAGAAAAAAACGTCTGACACTTGCAGTTTATTTTCTCTGTCTGGAGACCCCTGGCCTTCCTGCCTGTTATCCTCTCCAGGCCTGTAGGAAGCAATACACTCGGCTGCTTGGGAAAAGCGCGCGGGTCTGAGCTGTATGCAAAGGGGTGAAGCGGTAAAACCCTCGGCCCCAAAGGCGAGGCTTTTCTGCGATCGCCATTTCAGTCGGCTCCGAGACTGCAAACAAAGGGCAGAAGACATGGTTCCCTGCTCCGCCGAGTCCGAGTTCCCTTACCTGTGGTCCACAGCCCTGCGCTCTGCTCGCTGGATGCCAATCGACGGGGACCCAGGAGCCCACGAAACGAGCAGTCCCAGCTGCAATGGCGAGCCCTGAGAGCACAACTGGGGACCCCTGGCCCCGAGGCGCCGCCATGTTCACCCCGCCCCAGACCCGCTCCCGTGAGCCGCGCCCCTGACCAGCCGCCCAGGCTCGCCCCGCCCCCGACGCGCGCACGGTGCGCCCGCCCCACGCCCCCTGCCAGGCCAGGCCCGCGGGACCGCGACTGCCTCCAGGGGAAACACAAGGACAAGCAGATCCACCCCACCGAGACAACCCAAGCTTTTTCTCAGCTCATCTGTCTATGATTTAGGGATAAGAAGCAAAGATGACCTAGGACAGCCATGATATTCTATAGAGCCAGACCCTGGCGCGCAGAGGCTTGAAGAGGGCCCGGGAGCGCTGCCTGAAACAGCAAGCCTCTGTAGCATAGCGGTTAGGCAGGCTGGTAAGTCAGGCAGACTAGGGTCTGTAGGTCAGGAGTTCAAGTCCCGGGTTTAACTCTTTCCCTTTTAGGGGGCGGGGGACCACAAGAGGCGGGGCTTAGACCAGAAAAGTTTCTTTTGATTTTAGAGGTTTATTGTGAAGCTTAGGGTTAGGGTTCGGGCAACCCCCCAACTCGCTCGGGTTCGGGTTCGGGGTTAGGGTTAGAATTCGGGGAACCCCCCTCTTCTTAGAGTTCGGGTTTGGGTTAGGGTTCAGGTCAGGGTCAGGGTTCAGGTTACGGTTAGGGCTTAAAGTGAGCGCTAATGGGGCCCATAGTTCTTTATTAGCCTGCCCTGGCGGGCCGAGGCTTGAAGAGTGCCTGGGAGCAGCATGAAACCCGGGGGCTTTGTTAGCATAGCGGTTAGGCTGACGGCCGAGTAAACATGCAATCTGGCTTTGTGGGTCAGAAGTTCCAGTCCGGGCTTGCCTTTTTTGCTTTGAGCGGATGGGGGACCGCAAGGGGCGGGGCTTAGGCCAGAAAAGTTTCTTTTTCTTTTAGAGTTTTATTGTTAGGGTTAGGGTTAGGGTTAGGGGGTGCCGGCATCCCCTCAACTTGTTAGGGTTCAGGTTCAGAGTTCGGGTTACGGGAATCCCCTCCCTTCTTAGGGTTTGGATTCGGGTTCGGGTTAGGGTTCAGGGTTCGGGTTTGGGGTTTGGAGTTCAGGGTTTGGGGTTCCGGGTTCGCGGTTCTCGTTTGGGGTTTGGGGTTCCGATTAGGGGTTCAAGGTTCAGCTTAGGGGTTTGGGGTTTGGGGATCAGGTTATGGGTTCTCGGTTCAGATTAGGGGTTTGCAGTTGGGGTTTGGGGTTTGAGGATCGGGTTAAGGGTTTGGGGTTTGGGGCTCGCGGTTTGAGTTTGGGGCTTGGGTTTGGGGTTTGGGGATCAGGTTAGGGGTTCTCGGATTGGTTTAGAGGTTCGCAGTTGGGGTTTGGGGTTTGAGGTTAGGGTTAGGGGTTTGGGGTTTGAGGTTCACGGTTGGGGTTGGGGATTTGGGATTCGGGTTAGGGGTTTGGGGTTCGCGGTTTTGGGTTTGGAGTTTGGGTTAGGGGTTGCGGTTAGGATTTGGGGTTTGGGGTTCGGGGTAGGGATTCTCGGTTCGGGTTAGGGTTGGCAGTTTAGGTTAAGGCTTAGGGGTTTGGGGTTTGGAGTTTGGGATTTGGGTGAGGGGTTCGCGGTTTGGGGTTCCAGTTATGGGTTTGGGGTTTTGGGTTGAGGGTTGGGGGTTGGGGATTAGGGGTTCGGTTTCTGGGTTGACGGTTTGGGTTAGGGATTAGGGGTTTAGGATTTGGGTTTGGGGTTTGGGGATTCGGGTTTGAGGTTCCGATTAGGGGTTGAGTATGTGAGGTTTGTGGGTTCGGGGGTCGAGATTTGAGGTTTGGGGTTTGGGGTTCAGGGGATTGGGTTCATGGTTTGGGGTTGGGGGTGTGAGGTGCAGTTTCGAGTTTTGCTGTTCGGGTTAGGAATTAGGGGTTGGCAGTTCGGGGTTCGGCTTAGAGGTTTGGGGTGTGCGGTTTTGGATTTGAGGTTTGGGGTTCCGGTTAGGGGTTTGGGGTTTGGGGTTCGGGTTAGCAGTTTGGAGTTTTGGGTTTGGGGGTTGGGGTTTCGGGGTTTAGGGTTCGGTTTTGGTGTTTGCGGTTTGGGATTGGGGTTTGGGATTTGGGGTTCAGGTTAGGGGTTTGCCGATTCGGGTTAGGGGTTTGGGGTTCGGGTTCGGGGTGTGGGGTGGGGGTACAGGTTAGGGGTTTGGGTTCAGGGTTTGGGGTTCGGTTTAGGGGTGTGCGGTTTGGGTTTGGGTTTGGGGTTCGGGCTAGTGGTTTGGGGTTCGGGGTTGGGTTCTGGATTGGGGTTCGGAGTTATGGATTCGGGGGTTTGGGTTACGTGTTTCAGGATTTGCGGTTCGGGGCTTGAGGGTCGGGGTTTGGGTTTGGGGTTTAGGGCTCGGGTTAGGGGTTTGGGTTAGGGTTAGGGGTTCACGGTACGGGTTAGGTGTTTGGGGTTCGGAGTTTGGGGATTGGGTTAGGGGTTTTGAGTTCGGGTAAGGGGTTTGGAGTTCCCTGTTCAGGGTTTGGGGTTTGTGGTTGGGATAGGGGTTCAGATTCAGGATATGGGGTTTGGGGTTCGGGTACCATGCTTGGGTATGTGGTTCGGGGTTTGGGGTATGTGGTTCATTGTTTGGGGTTTGAAAGCCCCTCCTTGCAGGGAGCTAGGTGCGCCTCCAGTACGGCAAGATCTCTAGCTCTTTTCAGAGGCTCGATCTGGCAGGGTTCGTGCACCAAGATGCTCTGTCATAGGGCGAGCCTTGCGCAGACTTGCCTTGCTTTTAGGCTCCCTCCCCAGGAAGGAGCAGGCTGTGTGAGGCTCGGAAACGCCACTGGCGCCTTCCTGGCTTCAGCTCTAACCCCTGCCTTGCCTTTGGCACTTAGGTCCCAAGCGTCCTTGAGGAGGGCTTAGGGGCTGGTGGGTTGCACACTGCAAGGGCTCCAGCAGTGAAAGCTCTGTCAGAGGGAAGCGAAGGGCAACAGCAGGGCTCCTTCCAGCGGTTCCTTGGCCGCCCAGACTAAGCGGCCGCACGGAGAGCACCAGGTTCCAAGGGCCCTGGCTGGGTTTTGCATCCCCACACTCCCAGAGGCTGACTCCGTGGGTGCCTAGAAAGTGTGTGAGAGACGTAGGTTCCCTAGCACTCTCCTCCCCAGCAGAGACATGTGCAGGTGGTTGGGGCCTTATCCTGCGTGTCTGGGTTCCCGCCCACAGCCTCAACTCAGGGGAAGCAGCCCCTGAGGCAAGACGTGCTGGAGGAGCCCCTGCGCACCCGCCTGATAGGCGAGAGCACAGCCAGCAGTGTAGCGAGCCTCCTCGGGAGAAGAGGAGGCAGCCGAGCCCAGTCAAGAGGAAAGCCCTGCTTGCACGGAGCTAAGTGGGCCTCCAGTACGGCAAGAGCTCTAGCTCTGCTCAGAGCCCCGATCTGGCAGAGTTCCTGGCGCGAGGCTGCTCTGCCGGGGCCTAGCCTTGCCCAGTCTTGCCCTTGCTTTTAGGCTGCCTCTCCAGGAAGGAGCAGGCAGCAGGAGCCTGGGAGTCGCCACTGGCGCCTTTCTTGCCTCAGCTCCAATCCTGCCTTGCCTTTGCACTTAGGTCCCAGTCCTCCTTAAGGAGAGCTTAGGGGCTGGTGGGTTGCACACTGCCAAGGGCTCCAGCAGTGAGAATTCTGTCAGAGGGAAGGGAAGGGCAACTGCAGGGCTCCTCCAGCGGTTGCTTGGCCGCCCAGATTCAGCGCCACACGGAGAGCACCAGGCTCCCAGGCCCCTGGCTGGGGTTTTCAGCCCCGCACACACGGAGGCTGATTCCTTGGGTGCCCAGAAAGTGTATGACAGACGTAGGTTCCCTAGCACTCTCCTCCCCAGCAGAGACATGTGCAGGTGTTTGGGGCCTGATCCTGCGTGTCTGGGTTCCTGCCCACAGCCCCAACTCAGGGGAAGCAGCCCCTGAGGCAAGACCTGCTGGAGGAGCCCTGCGCCCCCGCCTGATAGGCGAGTGCACAGCCAGCAGGGAAGCGAGCCTCCTCGGGGGAAGAGGAGGCAGCAAGTCCCCGTCAAGCTGAAATCCCTGCTTACACGAAGCTAAGTGCGACTCCAGTACGGCAGATCTCTAGCTCTGTTCAGAGGCCCGATCTGGCAGAGTTCCTGGCACCAAGATGCTCTGCCATAGGCGAGCCTTGCGCAGACTTGCCTTGCTTTAAGGCTCCCTCCCCAGGAAGGAGCAGGCTGTGTGAGGCTCGGAAACGCCACTGGCGCCTTCCTGGCTTCAGCTCTACCCCTGCCTTGCCTTTGCACTTAGGTCCCAAGCGTCCTTGAGGAGGGCTTAGGGGCTGGTGGGTTGCACACTGCCAAGGGCTCCAGCAGTGAAAGCTCTGTCAGAGGGAAGCGAAGGGCAACAGCAGGGCTCCTTCAGCGGTTCCTTGGCCGCCCAGACAAAGCTCCGCACGGAGAGCACCAGGTTCCAAGGGCCCTGGCTGGGTTTTGCATCCCCACACTCCCAGAGGCTGACTCCGTGGGTGCCTAGAAAGTGTGTGAGAGACGTAGGTTCCCTAGCACTCTCCTCCCCAGCAGAGACATGTGCAGGTGGTTGGGGCCTGATCCTGCGTGTCTGGGTTCCCGCCCACAGCCCCAACTCAGGGGAAGCAGCCCCTGAGGCAAGACCTGCTGGAGGAGCCCTGCGCGCCCCGCCTGATAGGCGAGAGCACAGCCAGCAGGTGTAGCGAGCCCTCCTCGGGAGAAGAGGAGGCAGCCGAGCCCAGTCAAGAGGAAAGCCCTGCTTGCACGGAGCTAAGTGGGCCTCCAGTACGGCAGAGCTCTAGCTCTGCTCAGAGCCCCGATCTGGCAGAGTTTCTGGCGCGAGGCTGCTCGGCCGGGGCTCGCCTTGCCCAGACTTGCCTTGCTTTTAGGCTCCCTCCCCAGGAAGGAGCTGTCTGAGCGAGCCTGGGGAGACGCCACTGGTGCCTTCCTTGCCTCAGCTCCAATCCTGCCTTGCCTTTGCACATAGGTGCCAGGCGTCGGTTGGGGAGGGCTTAGGGGGTGGTGGGTTGCACACTGCCAAGGGCTTCAGCAGTGAGAGCTCTGTCAGAGGGAAGGAAGGGCAACTGCAGGGCTCCTCCAGCGGTTGCTAGGCCGCCTAGAATCAGCGCCGCACCGAGAGCACCAGGCTCCCAGGGCCCCTGGCTGGGGTTTTCAGCCCCGCACACACGGAGGCTGATTCCTTGGGTGCCCAGAAAGTGTATGACAGACGTAGGTTCCCTAGCACTCTCCTCCCCAGCAGAGACATGTGCAGGTGGTTGGGGCCTGATCCTGCGTGTCTGGGTTCCTGCCCACAGCCCCAACTCAGGGGAAGCAGCCCCTGAGGCAAGACCTGCTGGAGGAGCCCTGCGCCGCCTGATAGGCGAGTGCACAGCCAGCAGGAAGCGAGCCTCCTCGGGGAAGAGGAGGCAGCCAGCCCGTCAAGTTGAAAGCCCTGCTTGCACGGAGCTAAGTGCGCCTCCAGTACGGCAGAGCTCTAGCTCTGGAGCCCGATCTGGCAGAGTTCCTGGCGCGAGGCTGCTCTGCCGGGGCTAGCCTTGCCCAGACTTGCCTTGCTTTTAGGCCCTCCAGGAAGGAGCCAGGAGCCTGGGGCCACTGGCGCCTTCCTTGCCTCAGCTCCAATCCTGCCTTGCCTTTGCACTTAGGTCCCAGTCCTCCTTAAGGAGGGCTTAGGGGGTGGGTTGCACACTGCCAAGGGCTCCAGCAGTGAGAATTCTGTCAGAGGGAAGGGAAGGGCAACTGCAGGGCTCCTCCAGCGGTTGCTTGGCCGCCCAGATTCAGCGCCACACGGAGAGCACCAGGCTCCCAGCCCTGGCTGGGGTTTTCAGCCCGCACGACGGAGGCTGATTCCTTGGGTGCCAGAAAGTGTACACTACAGGGCTCCTCCAGCCTGAGTGTCTCCCCCCAGCCTCAGGGGAAGCAGCCCCTGAGGCAAGACACGCAGGAGGCCCCCCCCCGCCTGCTAGGGAGGCATGCAGGGAAGCGAGCCTCCTCGGAAGAGAAGGCAGCCAGCCCGTGCGGCTGAAAATCCCTGCTTGCA
>NW_017200313.1:0-7039 GCF_001704415.2 Capra hircus
TCCCAAAGATGTCTCAGTTAATTTCAATGAAAACTGTTTTCCCTGAACTGCCTCGACTTACAAGCCGAGGATCAACTCACACCACGCTGGTACGTGGGACAGCCCTGTGGGAAAGCCTCGTGGGAAAGCCTCTTGGAAAGCTCGAGGGAAAGCCACAGATTCCTTGATCCACGCGAAGGGAAATGTGACACTGCTGCTACAGCTCGGAGGAAAGCCCACGTGCATGCCCCCACTCGAGACGAGGACTGACTTCTCTGGGGAGACTCCAGAAGTACCCAAGATCCATGTCAGCACTGGAGAGGAATTCTCATGTTCCGGAAACGAATCCACACAAGGTCTTAGGAACCGGCTTCGACAGGGGAGGAATCCTGAGAGGCCCCCGAACAACTCGCAATGGGGACTGGCCTTTCCTGAGGCCACAAGAGCGGGTCCCTGAGGTCCCCGTCGTAAGTCGAGAGCACCTGCCGCAACTCGAGAAAATCCAGGAGGTTCTCCCCTCCAGGCGAGATGAGGCCCATTTCCGCTGAGGCGTATCGAGGCTAATCACTCTAACATCTGGAACTTCCAAAGGTCCTTCACACCCTTGCTGCAACTCAAGAAGGTTCACAACATACTCGTCTCCACTCGAGAGGAAGGACGAGAGTCCCCGCCCACATCCAAAGGAGCCCGTTTCCGCCTCCTAGCTCGAGGGGAGGGATACTTTCCCTGCGTGGTCGGGAAAGAATTCCCTGCTTTCCCGTCGCATCTCAAGAGGATGCGCTCTCCACAGGAAGCCTAGAGGAACTCCAGGGTCGTGCCACCATTCCCAGAGTCCCCCAGATGTCTCAGTCCATTCCAGGGAAACCTGTTTTCCCTGCACTGCCCGACTTTCAAGCTGAGGATCGACTCACACCACGGTGGCACGTCGGACAGCCCTGTGAGAAAGCCTCGTGGGAAAGCCTCGTGGAAAGACTGGAGGGAAAGCCACAGATCCCTTGATCCACGCGAAGGGAAGCGTGACACTGCTGCTACAGCTCGTGAGGAAACGCACGTGCATGCCCCTACTCGAGACGAGGATTGACTTCTCTGGGGAGACTCCAGAAGTACCCCAAGTTCCATGTCAGCACTGGAGAGGAATCCTCAGTTTCCGGCACCGACTCCACACAAGATCTTAAGCCCCGGCATCAACGGTAGAGGAATCCTGAGAGGCCCGCGAGCAACTCGCATGGGGACTGGCCTTTCCTGAGGCCACGCAGAGCGGGTCCCTGAGGTCCCCGTCGTAAGTTGAGAGCACCTGCCGCAAACTCGAGAAAATCCAGGAGGTCCTCCCCTCCAGGCGGAGATGAGGCCCATTTGTGCTGAGGCGTCTCGAGGCTAATAAAGACCTTACCTCTGGAACTTCCAAAGGGTCCCTTCACAACCTTTTTCTGCAACTCAAGAAGTTGCCCGACATACCCGTCTCCACTCGAGAGGAAGCACGAGAGTCCCGCCCCACATCCCAAAGGAGCCCCGTTTCCGCCTCCTAGCTCGAGGGAGGGATCCTTTCCCTGCGTGGTCGGGAAAGAATTCCCGGCATTCCGGTCGCATCTCAAGACGAGGCGCTCCCACAGGAAAGGCTAGAGGAACTCCAGGTCGTGCCACATTCCCAGGGTCCCCAGATATCTCAGTCCATTCCAGGGAAACCTGTTTTCCCTGCACTGCCTCGACTTTCAAGCGAGGATCGACTCACACCACGGGGCACGTGGGACATCCCTGTGGGAAGCCTCGTGGGAAAGCCTCGTGGAAAAGCCTCGAGGGAAAGCCCCTGATCCCTCGATCCACGCGAAGGGAAGCGTGACATTGCTGCTACAGCTCGGGAGGAAAGAGCACGTGCATGCCCCACTAGAGACAAGGACTGACTCCACTGAGGAGACTCCAGAAGTACTCCAAGATCCATGTCAGCACTGGAGAGGAATGCTCAGGTTTCGGCACCGACTCCACGCAAGATCTTAAGCCCCGGCATCGAAGGGAGAGGAATCCCGAGAGGCCCACGAGCACTCTCATGGGGACTGGCCTTTTCCTGAGGCACCAGAGCGGGTCCCTGAGGTCCCATCGTAAGTCGAGAGCACTTACCGCAAGTGGAGAAAAATCCAGGAGGTTCTCCCCTCAGGCGAGATGAGGCCCATTTCCGCTGTGGCGTCTCGAGGCTAATCACATCTAACATCTGGAACTTCCAAAGGGTCTTTCACACCCTTGCTGCAACTCAAGAAGTTCCCCACCTACCCGTCTCCACACAAGAGGAAGCACGAGAGTTCCGCCAACATCCAGAAGAGCCCCGTTTCCTATTCCTAGCTCGAGAGGAGGGATCCTTTCCCTGCGTGTTCAGTAAAAATTCCCGGCGTTCCCGTCGCATCTCAAGAGGAGGCGGCTCTCCACAGGAAAGGTGAGAGGAACTCCAGGGTCATGCCACCATTCCCAGAGTCCCCCAGATGTCTCAGTCCATTCCAGGGAAACCTGTTTTCCTGCACTGCCTCGACTTGCAAGCTGAGGATCGACTCACACCACGGTGGCATGTGGGACAGCCTGTGGGAAAGCCTCGTTGGAAAGCCTCGTGGGAAAGCCTCGAGGGAAAGCCACAGATCCCTTGATCCAAGCGAAGGGCAGCGGGACACTGCTGCTACAGCTCGGGAGGAAAGCGCACGGGCAAGCACCCACTCGAGACGAGGATTGACTCCCCTGGGGAGACTGCAGAAGTACCCCAAGATCCATGTCAGCACTGGAGAGGAATCCGCAGATTCCGGCACCGACTCACACAAGGTCTTAGGCCGCGGCATCGATGGAGAGGAAACCGATAGGCCCCCGAGCAACTCCCATGGGACTGGCCTTTCCTGAGGCCACCAGAGCGGGTCCCTGAGGTCCCCTGTTAAGTCAAGTGCACCTGCCGCAACTCGAGAAAATCCAGGAGGTTCTCCCCTCCTGGCGAGATGAGGCCCATTTTCCACTGCGGGGTCTCGAGGCTAATCACACCTAACATCTGGAACTTCCAAAGGGTCCTTTACAACCATGCTGCAACTCAAGAAGTTCCCCGACATACCCGTGTCCACTCCAGAGGAAGCTCGAGAGTCCCGCCACATCCAGGGGAGCCCCGTTTCCGCCTCCTAGCTCGAGAGGAGGGATCCTTTCCCTGCGTGGTCGGGAAAGAAATCCCGGCGTTCCCATCGCATCTCAAGAGCAGGCGCTCTCTACAAGAAAGGTGAGAGGAACTCCAGGGTCGTGCCACCACTCCCAGAGTCCCTCAGATGTCTCAGTCCATTCCAGGGAAACCTGTTTCCCTGCACTGCCTCGACTTTCAAGCGAGGATCGACTCACACCACGGTAGCACTTGGGACAGCCCGTGGGAAGCCTCGTGGGAAAGCCTCGTGGGAAAGCCTCGAGGGAAAGACACAGATCCCTTGATGCACGCGAAGGGAAGCGCGACACTGCTGTTACTGCTCGGAAGGTAAGCGCACGTGCATGCCCCCACTCGAGACGAGGACTGACTCCCCTGGGGAGACTCCAGAAGTACCCCAAGATCCATGACAGCACTGGAGAGGAATGCTCAGGTTCCGGCACCGACTCCACACAAGATCTTAGGCCCTGGCATCGACGGGGAGAGGAATTCCGAGAGGTCCCGAGCAACTCGCATGGGGACTGGCCTTTCCTGAGGCCACCATAGCGGGTCCCTGAGGTCCCCGTCGTAAGTCGAGAGCATATGGCGGAACTCGAGAAAATCCAGGAGGTTCTCCCCTCCAGGCGAGATGAGGCCCATTTCCGGTGAGGCGTCTCCAGGCTAAATCACACCTAAACTCTGGAACTTCCAAAGGGTCCTTCACACCCTTACTGCAACTCAAGAAGTCCGCAATATTCCCGTCTCTACTCGAGAGCAAGCAAGAGAGTCCCGCCCAATCCAGAGGAGCCCCGTTTCCGCTCCTAGCTAGAGAATAGGGATCCTTTCCCTGCGTGGTCGGAAAGAATTCCGGCGTTCTCGTCGCATCTCAAGAGGAGGCCTCTCCACTGGAAGGCGAGAGGAGCTCCCGGGCCTTGCCACCATTCCCAGAGTCCCGCAGATGTCTAAGTCCATTCCAGGGAAATCTGTTTTTCCCTCGATTGCCGCCCGACTTTCAAGCCGAGGATCGACTCACACCACGGGTGGCACGTGGGACAGCCCTGTGGGAAAGCCTCCTGGAAAGCCTCGTGGGAGAGCCTCAATGAAAGGCACAGATCCCTTGATCCAGGCGAAGGGAAGCGTGACACTGCTGCTACAGCTCGGGAGGGAAGCGCACGTGCATGCCCCCACTCGAGACGAGGACTGACTTCTCTGGGGAGACTCCAGAAATACCCCAAGATCCATGTCAGCACTGGAGAGGAATCCTCAGGTTCCGGCACCGTCTCCCACACAAGGTTTTAGGCCCCGGCATCGACGGGAGAAGAATCCCGAGAGGAACCCCGAGCAACTCGCATGGGGACTGGCCTTTCCTGAGACCACCAGAGCGGGTCCCTGAAGTCCCCGTCGTAAGTCGAGAGCACCTGCCGCAACTTGAGTACATCCAGGAGGTTCTCCCCTCCAGGCGAGATGAGGCCCATTTCCGCTGAGACGTCTCGAGGCTAATCACACCTAACCTTTGGAACTTCCAAAGGACCCTTCACACCCTTGCTGCAACTCAAGAAGTTCCCCGACATACCCGTCTCCACTCGAGAGGAAGCACCAGAGACCCGCCCACATCCATAGGAGCCCCGTTTCCGCCTCCTAGCTCGAGAGGAGGGATCCTTTCCCTGCGTGGTCGGGAAAGAATTCCCGGCGTTTCTGTCGCATCTCAAGAGGAGGCGCTCTCCACGGGAAAGGCGAGAGGAACTCCAGGGTCGTGCCACCATTCCCAGAGTCCCCCAGATGTCTCAGTCCATTTCAGGGAAACCTGATTTCCCTGCACTGCCTCGAATTTCTAGCCGAGGATCGACTCACACCACGATGGCACGTGGGACAGCCCTGTGGGGAAAGTCTCGTGGGAAAGCCTCGAGGAAAGCCACAGATCCCTTGATCCACGCGAAGGGAAGCGTTGCACTGCTGCTACAGCTCGGAGGAAAGTGCACGTTCATGCCCCACACAAGACGACGACTAACTCCCCTGGGGAGACTCCAGAAGTACCCCAAGATCCATGTCAGCACTGGAGAGGAAACCTCAGGTTCCGGCACCGACTCCACACAGGGTCTTAGGCCCGGCATCGACGGGAGAGGAATCTCGAGAGGCCCGCGAGCAACTGCATGGGACTGGCCTTTCCTGAGGCCACCAGAGCGGGTCCCTGAGGTCCCCGTAGTAAGTCAAGAGCACCTGCCTCAACTCGAGAAAATCTAGGACTTTCTCCCCTCCAGGCGAGATGAGGCCCTTTTCCTCTGAGGCGTCTCGAGGCTAACCATACCTAACATCTGGAACTTCCAAAGGGTCCTTCACACCCTTGCTGCAACTCAAGAAGTCTCCGACATACCTGACTCCACTCGAGAGGAAGCACGATAATCCCGCCCACATCCAGAGGAGCCCGTTTCCGCCTCATACCTCGAGTCAGGTATCCTTTCCTGCATGTTCAAAAATGCCCGAATTCCCGGTGTCCCGTCGCATCTCATGAGGAGGCGCTCTCCACAGAAAAGGCGGAGGAACTCCAGGGTCGTGCCACCATTCCAAGAGTCCCCAGATATCTCAGTCTGCGGGTCCAGCCCCGCTGGATCCAGGGAATTCGACGGATGGACGGCGTTGTCGTGGAAAGTTTTTTATTTATTAATGTAAGATTAGATTAAGAAATTATAGTAGTAAGAAGATTAACTGGAGGAAAAAGGCTGAATAGCTTGGTTTTACGTGGAAAGACCAATAAAATTCCAGACAAGGAATTTCACCATCTACGTTGGGCCACCAGCCCCTGCTTGAATATCTAAGGGTGCCTCGCCTTAAGCTCCTTTCGTGCAGGTCTTAACAGCCGGGCAAGTAAGTAGACCTGGCGAGCCTCCGCGCCCCTGGTGGAGATTCAGCCTGAAGTTAAAGTAAAAGCAGAGAGAAGGAAAGGAGGAGAAGAAGAAAGAGAAAAAAGACACGGGGGGAGCCTGAGTCCCAAGAAACCAGGCCGAGAGACTAGTTCGAGAAACTGGTCCGAGAAACTGGCCCCATCCTTATTGTTCATAAAGCCTTTTATACTTTTGATAAAACATGGAGTTCAATGGGGTAACACAAAATTATGTAGTGTTCGCACCCCAGACTCTTTCTGTACATCATTTTGTATACAAAAGGTCTCTGGTGATTTACATTATCTTCTGGCCAAGAGGCTTGTTAAACACTTTTTGGCTCTCTTCCTTAATGAATGTTAATTTTGTTTCCTCTGAAGTGTTTTTCTTTAATCCTGCATTTCCTTAAAGCATTAAAGTTACATCTCTATAGAACAAAGGTGCAGTGGGTTATAACAAAGAAGGTACTTAACTCAAAAGATCTAATGTTGCTAATACCAGGTCTACTACTTGTTTTTTTAATATACCAACTCTATCTAAAAATAAAGGATATGAAAATTTAGCAGCAAGCATTGACCCAAAAAATGAAACTTTTAATCAGTCCTATTATAAAGATTTTGACTCCTCGGATGCCCCTACATTCCTAGGATGTTTTAAGCTTCCTGTGCCTCCTGGGAAAGGAGGCCTCAAACAATCACATGCCCAGCTGTACGAGTCCTGCAGGCAGGCTAGAAAGCATTCAGAGGGGTTTTTGGATTGAAACAACTCTTTCAAATGCAGAAGACTAAAGCCCTGAATTGACTTTTTCCAGAAAATGTCAGAAGAGTGGAAAAGCAGAGCAAAAAAGCCGGCAGATTTTTGTTGGGGTACGTGCGTAGGAACTTCCAGAGGGTCCCTGAAGTCTGAACACACCATGCCTATGTCAGCTTTCTTCCTCATGACGTTATCACGGGCGGAGTCCTCATACTGGCTCCCAGCATCAATCCAATTCAGAGGAACCTGTTTTCCCTGCACTGCCTCGACTTTCACGCTGAGGATCAACTCACACCACGGCACG